>NC_142939.1:38618931-38738931 GCF_046866305.1 Octopus bimaculoides
CTCGACTTTGCAAAAGCCTTTGACAAAGTTGATCATGGCTTGATATGTCACAAGCTGTGAAACCTTGGCATAGCTGGTAAATTAGGAGAGTGGCTGCATGACTTCCTGAATGGTAGAAGTTAGACAGTTACAGCCAATGGAGAACTATCTAGGGAAACACAAATATTGAGCAGTGTTCCACAAGGAACTGTTCTGGGGCCACTACTGTTCATAGTGGCCCTTCTGGACATGCCCACGGTCACTCGGAGAGCCACTGTCACTAGCTATGCTGATGACACAAAGATGTCTCAGGCAATAAAGAATCCTGATGATATTGTAAGCCTGCAGAATGACCTAAATGCAATATATGAGTGGGCAGAGCAAAATAATATGCAGTTCAATGCAAAAAAAATTTCAAGTACTGCGCTACAAGACCACAAGTACCTCCCAACTGGCATACACAGGGCCTGGAGGTACTGCAATCCCAGAACCACAAACAGTAAGAGATCTGGGCATCAACATGTGTAGTGATGCATCATTTCACATGCACATTGTCAAGTTGACAGCAAAGTGCAGACAACTGGCAGGGTGGATACTGAGGACATTCCATACAAGGGATCAAAAAGTCATGTTGACTCTATGGAAGACATTTGTTCTGAGCCGCCTAGACTATTGCTCTCAGTTGTGGTCACCACACAGTGTTAGGAGGACAGCAGAACTCGAGGCAATTCAGCGGCACTATACAAAAAAGATCGCCACAGTCCAACAGATGAACTACAGGGAGCGACTGAAGGCACTAGGTCTCTACTCTCTGGAGCGCAGGCGGGAGAGATATGTAATAATATACATATGGAAAATACTGGAAGGACTGGTGCCAAACTTTGGTATCAAGTACTACAGGAATGCCCGCACGGGTCGCCACTGCATGGTGCCAAAGGTACCGTCCACTGCATCTCACATAAGAACGAGATACTGCAGCAGCCTCGGTTTCAGAGAACCTCAGCTCTTCAATGCCCTGCCAAAATATTTGAGAGACATGGATGCGGAGGTCTTCAAGACAAAACTCGACGCTTTCCTCTCCACGATACCAGACGAACCAATGGCTCGTAATGAGACGCAGTTTAGGGCAGCTATGTCAAATTCTCCTATACACCAGATGTGCCATCAAAACTCTTGATTGGACCATGTCAGGTGGGGGAGAAGAGCCATGCAAGGAACGTGAAAATCACGGTGGTGCACCAGCATGACTGCAACCACTTGGCTGAAACACATAAATAAATAAATAAATAAATAAACATCCAAAAAATCATATGTAAATGCATATTTATATATTTAAAAAAAATAATATTGATAAGAGTCAAAACAAGGGTAAGAGTGAAAATATAAATGATAATGCGTATATGTACACAGAAAAATCAGTTAAAACATCTTTATTTTATACAAAACCCTAAATATGTATACACAGACACACACACACACATATATATATATATATATATATATATATATCTATATACACATTATCTCTCACAGATACACGCGTATATATAAAAACACCCATACCAGTATGTTCATACGTACATAAATTTAGTATGTTATGGTTGTTACAATGGTTTATCAAGATTTAAAATATACTCTAAGTACGAAAGTATAGATAAAGTACGAAAGTATAGATAAATAATTAGAATCGTAAGTAATTTTAATCTTCTAACCTTTGAGGGAAAAACTAATATGTTTTATTAGAACTATTTTAAGTATTTACTTATTACGGGTAAATATGATAGCGTTTTATAAAAACCTTTATTTTTATTTGAATGCAGAATATGTATGTTTTTGCCAATGTTTGCATTTGTAAGAATGTTCTATGAAATTATTAACCAGACTATTCTTTGAAAATACGATAAAAAGAAATTCTGTTACACAGAGATCACATATATATATATATATATATATATCCATAACTTATATCTTCTACTTGCTTCAGTCATTGGACTGCAGCCATGCTGGAACACTGTCAATCGAACAAATCGACCCCAGTACCTATTTTGAAGTTTCGTACTTATTCTTTTGGTCTCTTTTGCCAAAACGCTAGGTTATGGGGGTGTAAAAAAACCAGCACCGGCTGTTAAGTGGTGGTGGTGGGGAAAACATGGACGCAATGACACGCATGCATGCATACGTACCTACCTACATACATACAACAGGCTTATAGTTTCTGTCTTCTATGTTCACTCACAATGCTTTGGTCAACCCTGAGCTAAAGAAGAAAGCACTTGATTAGGTGCCATGCAGTGAAACTGAACCCAGAACCATGTAATTTGGAAGCAAAGTTCTAACCACACAGCCACGCCTGCACTTATCTATTCTGAGAAATCTCTTTAGCAAAATATGATTTCACACCACTGCATTATCACTGCTTTAAAATAATTAAATAAGAGTTAATCTGGATGTGGGTGCTGGAGGACAATACTTGAACACATTGGACGACAGCAAGGATGGAATTTGAACTCTGAATTTCTTGATAGAGTAACAGATTTTATGTTGGGGTTTGGCACATTGGTCCCTTTTCAAATGCAAAGCAATTTTGTCAGGTAAACATAAGGAAAAGAACTTATTTTTTTCTTTATTTATTTATCTCCAGATTTTGGAAAATGGAATATGAAGAAGAGATTATGACTTCAGTATCAGACTCAAATATTTCTCAGCTGCCAGTTCAAGATATTCTTTGGATTCTTCATGCTGAGAAAACTATTCTTGAAGGTGAGGGATTTTTGGGGGGGTTCTATCTCAATAATGGCTTCTAATATAATAACTTCAGCCTTTAAATACTTTTAATTAGAGCAGTGTAACATTTTGAAATTACGTGATTACATTACACACACATGATTACATAACTGTTACTACACACACAAACACATACACATATGAGACATCAGATGTAGTGTGCATGAGAGAAGACTGTGCTGGTATGGTCATGTGAAGCAGCTGCATAAAAAAGTGCTGATCTATAAATGTGGAGGGAACCTTTGGAAGGGTCAGACCCAGAAAGATGTGGGAGGATGTGGTGAGAAATGATCTTTAGGTGTTGAGCTTCACAGAGAAGACAAGTCACCGAGACTTCTGACAATTTGCTGCGCTTGAGAAGACATGTCAAGCTAAGTAAAACTGTGGCCATCCACACATGCAAGCATGTTTATTACAGCCATGCCCCCCCCCCCAACACACACACACACACACACACACATCTGACCTCTGTCAAAACTCCCCCAACTTCCCAGCCATCTGCAGGCCCCTCCAGCCTCTCTCATGTGCCTATCCACACATTCTCCATGCCCTCACATATCTTCCTTACCCTCCTCCCAGCTATTTTCTCTCACCATCACTTGTTACAGTCATGTCTTCCCCATCTCTAAACATATCCCCTCTATACTACTCATACTTCCCCATACCACTGTTGTCTAGGGGTAGGCCCCCAATACATCGCCAACACCATCTAATTCTCGCTTTCTCCCACCTTCCTTGTCTATAGTAAGGCATCATTCTCTGTCACCTCTATTATACTCTAATCTCTCACTTGGCACACAGCTGTTCCCCTCAGTTCTACTCCCTCTCTCAGTTGCAAGGTTTCTGTCTTGCAAGCTACTTGGCAACCCCACTAGTGCTGGTGCCACATAAAATGCATCCAGTTCTACAGCTGGATGCCCTTCCATGCTAGAACAGACAATTGAGGCCTGGAGCAGTTCTCTGGCTTCCCAGCTCTGGTCAAACCATCTAACCATTGCCAGCATAGAAAAACATTTTAAATCATGTTGATAGTGATATACATGTGTATGTACATACATACATACATCAAATAAACAAACAAAAAATAGGAAAAAAAGAGTGTGAGGACGTACACAAGAAATATGTTAATTTGACGCTCGGTAAAGGGAGAGATTTGTTGTTAATGTTTCGAGCATAGCTCTTCATCAGAAACAGGGAAGTCCAAAGAGAAAGAAGAAAAAATAAAGAAGAATCATCAACATTTGGTTACATCATGGCAAAAAGATAAAGAAGCAATTAATATGTGATTAAATCATTGCCAAACTGTAATTGTGGAAGGAACATAATGGAAGGGGTAGACCTTGGAAGATCTTTGCATGTTGGGCCTAGCAGAGGAGATGACAAGAGACGAAGACTCCTGGCAGTTTACTATGCTTGAGAAGACACTTCAAGCCAAGTAAAAGCGTAGTTGTCCTTGCATACAAGCATATCCCCTGCATCCCTTTCCAGCTGAGTGTTCCTAATCTTGTGGGTTTGTGGATGCTGGTGCCACGTAAGAAACACCCATACCAGTGTCACATGAATGCACCCATCCTGGAGTTGTGTAAGAGGCACCCAGTACACTCTGTAAAGTAGCTGGCATTAGGAAAGGCATCCAACCATTGAGACCATTGCTAAAACAAGACACTTGGTAACCCCCATTAGTGCTGGTGCTACATAAAATACATTTGTACTGGTGAGATGTAAAAAGCAGCTGTGCTGGTGTCACCTAAAAGGCATCTAGTTGGCAACTCTCTAGCTAGCCAGTCCTCCTGCCAAGTGATCCAACCCATGCCAGCATGGAAAATGGATGTTAAAGGATGATGATGATGATGATATTACATGAACATATTTCATGCAGAAAAAAATAGTACTTGATAGTTCTTTACAGCTGTTTCGAAACTTCAAATGGTATGTAATTTGCATTGCACAAGCAAGCATACATACTGATTGATTGAATGCCATATATAATTACAGGTCCATCTTTTGTCTGTTACTTGCTTGCACTATATATTTCTCATAACCAAATTTTTGTTCCCCTGATATATTTTACTCTAAGACGTTGGAATTTAAGAATCTGGACACACACACAAATGTATATATATGCACACACACATAATATAATATACATACATAACACATGTACACATATGCATAACCAGCCCACTTATGGATACCCCTCATTCATTGGATAATACACGTTGCTTGCGAAGACCTATTGAGGCAAGTGAAATGAATGTCAGTGGAATGTTAAAAGCATATCTAAGTGTGATCGTTGCCAGGGCCACAGATTGGCTCCCATGCCAGTGGGACAAAAAGCACCATTCGAGAATGATCATTGACAGCACTGCCTTACCAGCTCATGTGCCGGTGGCACTTGAAAAACAACATTTGAGCATGGTCATTGCCAGAATGGCTCCCGTGCAGGTAGCACGTAAAAAACACCTTTTGAGTGTGGTCATTGCCAGAACTGCCTGACTGACCCTTGTGCTGGTGGCACTTAAAAAGCACCCACTACACTCTCAGAGTGGTTGGCGTTAGGAGGGGCATCCAGCTGTAGAAACATTGCCAGATCAGATTGGAGCCTGGTACAACCTTCTGGCTCACCAGCCCTCAGTCAAACCATCCAACCCATGCCAGCATGGAAAGTGGACGTTAAATAATGATGATGATAGAGACAACTGCTTCTACATGCTCCTAGTAATATCTGTGCATGTATATATATAAATTAATACAAATTAATATATGTAAAATGCACTTGCATGTTTAAAACCTATATATACTAGCTTTTGCACAACAAATATACATACATAACTCAATAAAATAAATTAAAATAGAACATTTTTAGTTGATATTATCATTTAAAGTAAGTTCGTTGTCCATGATGGCATGGGTTGGAGTACCATGTAAAAGCACCCATGTAGTGTCACATTAAAGCACCCGTGTGGTGCCACATAAGGGCACTCCTGTGGTGTCACATAAAAGTGCCTGTACGATGCCACATAAGACCACCCAGCATACTCTGTAAAGTAGTTGGTGTTAGGAAGGGCATCCAGCTGTAGAAGCCATGCCAAATCAGACGGGAGTCTGGTACAGTTCCCCAGCATGCCAGCCCTGGTCAAACTATCCAATCCATGCCAGCATGGACAACAGACATTAATTGATGATGATATATACAGGGTGTCCAAAAAGTCAATTTTTAATAAGTTCCTTAAATTTACAAATAAATGCATGAAATTTTGATACAATATAAAGGACATAATGAAAATTAATATGCATAAGTCACATTTTGCAACACCACTACATCACATATAAAAAATAACATCGCTTAAATGGCAGCCATTTTTTAGCTTTGCATGCCCGTGCTGTTTCCGAAACTTCCACCATAACACCCTCAAGAGTTCCAGACCTCACTTCTTTGATTTCTCTATTGATGTTCTCCTTCAGTTGCACCAGGGTCTCCCCACAAGTAAAACTCCAGGATAGTCAAGTCTGGGGAATGTGAAGGCTAGTTGACATTGCCGTAGTGAGAGATTATTCTTTCTCCAAAGCACTGCCATAGGAACTGCATTGTTGCTCTTGCAGTATAAGCAGTTGCTTCACCTTGCTGGAAGCATGTAAGAGGTCTACTTTGAATGGCCTTCATGTTCCCCACACTTAACTAGCCCAGATTTTTTCTTGTGGGAATACCTGAAAGAGAGGGTTTACGTCAACAAACCAGAGACCCTGGTACAACTGAAGGAGAACATCAACAGAGAAATCAGAGAACTGGGGTCTGAAACTCTTGTGGGTGTTGTGGTACAAGTTTTGGAAAGAGCACGGGTGTGCAAAGTTGAAAATGGCTGCCATTTAAATGATGTCATTTTTAATATGTGATGTAGTGGTGTTGCAAAATTTGACTCGTGCATATTAATTTCCATTATGTCCTTTATATTGTATCAAAATTTCATGCATGTATTTGTAAAGTTAAGGAAGTTATTAAAAATCGAAACCCGTCAGTGACTTTTGGGACACCCTATATGATGTTATATAATATTATATGTGCTTCCATATCTTTCAGATTCAGAAGAAGAAACTGCTCTAATTCTTTGCGTCCAAGATGAAAGAGGTTTACAGTTGACAAGTGCTGTTTTTGAGTCAATGCTTTCTCTAGAATTTTCTTCTATCTTTTACCTTCTAAGTGAAGCCATGCTGCACCCTCTCAAAGGAAAATCCCGGAAACCTCGTTGTTTGACTTGCAACACACCTGATCTCTTCCAGTAAGTCATCTTTTTTTTTTTTCTGTAGATGTGAATGTTGTTTGTTTGTCATAGGAGAATAGGATCTACTCCCAGTAAACTATAAAATCTAGGATAATGGGTTAGGATAGTAATTATTAAATTTTGGAATGTTTGTGTCATAGCCCAACAAATTAGGGAGAGAATCAGTTTAGATGAGATGCAGTTTGGGTTCGTGCCAGGAAAAAGCACCACTGATGCTATATTTCTGGTAAGACAGCTACAGGAGAAATACCTGGCCAAAGATAAACCTCTGTACCTGGCTTTCGTTGACATGGAGAAAGCCTTTGACAGGGTCCCCCGCTCCCTTATCTGGTGGTCAATGAGGAAACTAGGGATAGATGAGTGGTTAGTGAGAGCTGTGCAAGCCATGTACAGGGACGCTGTCAGTAAGGTGAGGGTTGGCAACAAATACAGTGAAGGTAGGGGTTCACCAAGGTTCAGTCCTCAGCCTCCTCCTACTTATCATAGTCCTCCAGGCGATAACAGAGGAATTCAAGACAGGATGCCTCTGGGAGCACCTCTATGCTGATAACCTTGCACTAATTGCTGAGTCATTATCAGAACTGGAGGAGAAGTTTCAGGTGTGGAAGCAAGGACTAGAATCGAATGGCCTTAGAGTCAACCTAGTTAACACCAAAGTCCTAATAAGTAGGAAAGTAGAGAAAACACAAACCCCTTCAGGTAGATGACCCTGCTCGATCTGTAGAAAAAGTGTAGGTAGAAACTCTATAAGATGTACCCAGTGCAAGCTATGGGCACATAAGAGGTGCAGCAATATCAAAGGAAGGTTAACTAGGAAGTTAGTTTTTGTATGTGGCAGATGTTCAGGAGCAATAAACACTGAAAATGTGCAGAAAACAACTTTTGTCACATTCCAGGGAGAAAAACTAAACGTAGTTGATAGCTTCCGCTATCTAGATGACCAAGTTAGTAGTGGGGGAGGGTGCGCTGAAAGTGTAGCTGCTAGAATAAGAATAGCCTGGGCAAAGTTCAGAGAGCTCTTACCTCTGCTGGTGACAAAGGGCCTCTCAATCAGAGTAAAAGGCAGACTGTATGACGCATGTGTACGAACAGCCATGCTACATGGCAGTGAAACATGGGCCGTGACTGCTAAGGACATGCGTAAGCTCACAAGGAATGAAGCCAGTATGCTCCGATTGATAAGTAATGTCAGTGTGCATACCCAACAGAGTGTTAGTATCTTGAGAGAAAAGTTGAACCTAAGAAGCATTCGTTGTGGTGTGCAAGAGAGACAATTGCGCTGGTATGGTCATGTGGCGAGAATCGATGAGGATAACTGTGTGAAAAAGTGCCACACCCTAGCGGTTGAGGGAAACTGTGGAAGAGGCAGGCCCAGGAAGACCTGGGCTGAGGTGGTGAAGCATGACCTCCAAACATTAGGCCTCACTGAGGCAATGACTTGTGACCAAGACCTTTGGAAATATGCTGTGCGTGAGAAGACCTGGCAAGCCAAGTGTGACCAAAATCCAAGGCCTCTGTCAGGGATGTAGCCAGCCCACTTATGCGTACCATTCCTTCATTGGACACTAAAAATCCTGCTTACGAAGACCTGTTAAGGCAAGTGAAATCGAAATCGAACTAAATTTGACGACTGGCACCCATGCCAACATCTCTTTCACTGAACACTAAACTCGGCTTGCGAAGACCTGTTGGGGCAAGCAAAAGTGAAACCATGATGGCACCTGTACCAGTGAAGGACTAAGAGCACCGTCCGAGCGTGATTGTTGCCAGAGCAGCTGTCTTGCTCCCGTGCTAGTGGCACATAAATAGCACCATTTGAGCGTGATCTTTACCAACGTCGCCTTCCTGGCACTTGTGCTGGTGGCACGTGAAAAGACATTCGAGCGAGGTCATTGCCTGTGCCGCTGGACTGGCTCCTGTGCAGGTGGCACATAAAATACACCATTTTGAGCATGGCCGTTGCCAGTACCGCCTGACTGGCCTTTGTGCTGATGGCACGTAAAAGTACCCACTACACTCTCGGAATGGTTGGCATTAGGAAGAGCATCCAGCTGTAGAAACTCTGCCAAATCAGATTGGAGCCTGGTGTAGCCACATGGTTCACCAGTCCTCAGTCAAATCGTCCAATCCATGGAAAGCGGGTGTTAAATGATGATGATGATGTTAATGGAAAGATGATGTTAATTGTAGAAGATTGCAGTAATTTTAGGTTTAAACAATTTAGCAGTGTTAAAATCCCTTTTGCTATCAAAACTACTTGAAACAGTCCTTGTTTCATTGACAGCAACATCCTGTTTTAAAGTGAGCTAAATTAAAATCTTCCATAAGAACACTTGATTATTTTTTGCACTCCCACAAAAGTATCATCATAAATTAATATAAAAACGTCAGTTTTCTAATATTTAGTTGTTCTTTTTAATTGATCCACATACAGTAGTGTGAGGGAAAAAATATTAAGATTTAAATTCCAACATAAATTGAACAATTAGAAAATAACTGTAAACAACGAACTCTCAAGTTCAAGGGTAATGCCATTTTCTTTAGAATATTTATAATTACCAACACATAAACATGTATCATACATTAAAATGAAGCTGGTCCACTGTGAATCACATTCCTACTTCTCAACATAGTCACCGTTTCTCTCAATAGCAATGTTCCACCTTTGAATGAGAGCACGTATCCCTGCCCCGTAAAATTGTGTTGAATGTTCTTTGAGCCACTTTTTCACTTCCTCGTCACTGGAATAATGTTTGCCTCTCAAATCCTCTTTCATGGGGCCGAAGAGATGATAGTCCAGTGACGAGGAAGTGAAAACTGTAGTGAAAAAGTTGCTCAAAAAACAGTCAACAGGATTTTACAGGGCAGGGATACATGCTCTCATTCAAAGGTGGAACATTGCTATTGAGAGAAATGGTGACTATGTTGAGAAGTAGGGATGTGATCCACAGAGGACCAGCTTCATTTTAATGTATGATACATGTTCCTGTGTTGGTAATTATACCTGTCCTAAACAAAATGGCATTACTTTTTGACTCCCCCTCGTACAATAAAATTTAGTAGTCATCTGTGTATTGTGCTGAATGTAAATACGTCACAAAAAGTCAAATATATTGAACTGACTTTTTGTTGTTGCGAGAGTCATTGACACCCTTGTGAGATTGGAAGAATGGACTAGTTGAACTCTTATAAAGAGTAGTGTATTGGTTGAGACAAAAAAAGTTGTAGGAGTTGTTGAGAGTTTGTGAAAGTTGTTGAGATTATTGAGAGTTTGTATTTATTGGAGTATCATGTTTAGTGGAGAAATTTGAAGTACGTCATGTGAAGACAGTTGTGTCTCTCCCTGCTTTGTGAAATTTGCATATCCAACAAATAGAAGGATTCTTTTATTCTTTTATTTCTTTCAGTCATTTGACTGCGACCATACTGGAACACCGCCTTTAGTCAAGCAAATCAGCCCCAGGACTTATTCTTTGTAAGCGTAGTACTTATTCTATCGGTCTCTCTTGCCGAACCGCTATGTGATGGGAATGTAAGCACACCAGCATTGGTTGTCAAGCGATGTTGGGGGGGGGGGGACAAACACACACACAAACATATACATACATACATACATACATACACACACACACACACACACACACACACATATATATATATATATATATATATATATATATATATAAAATGGGTGCCCAGAATTAGACAGGCTTGGAGGAGAAGGGTGTGGAAGCTTAAAGACCCTGCAAACGGACAGAGACTTAGAGACAAGTTACTTGAAGCATTTAACGAAATAGAAGGGGATATAGCATCATACAACGTGGAAGACAATTGGAGATTTCTGCGGGACAACCTGTTGAAAGCCACCGACCAGATTTGTGGGTGGTGTAAGGTCCCCTCCCGACCCAGAGTAACGTGGTGGTGGAACAAGGAGGTAGACAGGGCTATTAGACAAAAGAAACAGGCTTGGAAGGACTGGAAGAACGGTGGTAGCAGGGAATTGTACCAATGTGCCAGAAGGGAGGCTAGGCGACAGGTTTATTTAGCCAGAGGGGAAGCAGATAAGGAAAGATTTGCCAATGTTCTGCGCCGTGAGGACCAAAGACTCGAAGTATTTCGTGTTGCAAGACAGTGTAGGAGAGAGAATAGTGATGTTGTAGGAGAGAAATGTGTTCGCATGGATGATGGTACGCTTGCATTAAATGAGGATGCAAAGAAAGAGGTCTGGAGATGCCACTACGATAGATTGCTTAATAAAGAGAATGAATGGGAGAAAGAGAGCCTGCCGTATGTCGACCCAATAGAGGGACCAGCTATCCGAGTTGATAGTACCAGGGTAGATAAAGCAATTAAGAGTATGAAGACCAGGAAAGCCCCCGGCCCATCAGGAATCACTGCAGAGATGCTCAAAATATCTGGCAGTGTTGGCTATAGCCTAGTCACCCGTATTACGAACCAGGTGATACACGAAGGAGTCATACCCAATGACTGGTGTAGCAGCATCATAGTCAACTGCTACAAAGGTAAAGGTGACACTTTAGATACAAATAATTACAGAGGCATCAAGCTGTTAGATCAGGTTATGAAAGTTACAGAGAGGGTCATAGCCCAACTAATTAGGGAGCGAATCAATTTAGATGAGATGCAGTTTGGGTTCGTGCCAGGTAAAAGCACTACTGATGCCTTATTTCTAGTGAGACAGTTGCAGGAGAAATACCTAGCTAAGGATAAACCTCTGTACCTGGCTTTCGTTGACATGGAGAAAGCCTTTGACAGGGTCCCCCGATCCCTTATCTGGTGGTCAATGAGGAAACTTGGGATAGAAGAATGGTTAGTGAGAGCTGTGCGAGCCATGTACAGAGATGCTGCCAGTAAGGTGAGGGTTGGAAATGAGTACAGCAATGAATTCCGGGTAGAGGTAGGGGTCCACCAAGGTTCCATCCTCAACCCCCTCTTATTTATCATAGTCCTCCAGGCAATCACAGAGGAGTTCAAGACAGGTTGCCCCTGGGAGCTCCTCTATGCTGATGACCTTGCCCTAATTGCGGAGTCACTATCAGAACTAGAGGAGAAGTTTCAGGTGTGGAAGCAAGGTCTAGAATTGAAGGGCCTTAGAGTCAACCTAGATAAAACCCAAATCCTAATAAGTAGGAAGGTAGATAAAACACAAACCCCTTCAGGTAGATGGCCCTGCTCAGTATGTAGAAAAGGAGTAGGTAGTAACTCTATAAGATGTACCCGGTGCAAGCTATGGACACATAAGAGGTGCAACAACATCAAAGGCAGGTTAACTAGCAAGTTAGTTTTTGTTTGTGGCAGATGTTCAGGTGCAATAAAGACTGTAAACAAACAGGAAACAACTTCTATCTCATTCCAGGGTGAAAAACTAGAGGTAGTCGATAGCTTCCGCTATCTGGGCGACCAAGTTAGTAGTGGGGGTGGGTACGCTGAAAGTGTAGCTGCTAGAATAAGAATAGCCTGGGCAAAGTTTAGAGAGCTCTTACCCCTGCTGGCGACAAAGGGACTCTCACTCAGAGTAAAAGGCAGACTGTATGACGCATGCGTACGAACAACCATGCTACATGGCAGTGAAACATGGGCTGTAACTGCTGAGGACATACGTAAGCTCACAAGGAATGAAGCCAGTATGCTCCGTTGGATGTGTAATGTCAATGTGAATACCCGTCAGAGTGTAAGTATCTTGAGAGAAAAGCTGAACATTAGAAGCATCAGTTGTGGCGTGCAAGAGAGACGATTGCGCTGGTATGGACATGTGGTGAGAATGGATAAGGATAGCTGCGTGAAAAAGTGCCACACCCTAACAATTGAGGGAACCCGTGGAAGAGGTAGGCCCAGGAAGACCTGGGCTGAGGTGGTGAGGCAAGACCTTCGTACATTGGGCCTCACCGAGGCGATGACTACTGACCGAGACCTTTGGAAATGTGCTGTGCGTGAGAAGACCCGGCAAGCCAAGTAAGATCGTTGCCAGTGCCCCTGGACTGGTTCTTGTGCGGGTGGCACATGAGATGCACCATTTTGAGCGTGGCCGTTGCCAGTACCGCCTGACTGGCTCCCGTAGGATTTTCGAGCGAGATCGTTGCCAGTGCCCCTGGACTGGCTTGTGCGGGTGGCACATAAAAGACACCATTTCGAGCGTGGCCGTTTTCGTGTGGGTGACACGTAAAAGCACCCACTACACTCTCTGAGTGGTTGGCGTTAGGAAGGGCATCCAGCTGTAGAAACTCTGCCAAATCAGACTGGAGCCTGGTGTTGCCATCCGGTTTCACCAGTCCTCAGTCAAATCGTCCAACCCATGCTAGCATGGAAAGCGGACGTTAAACGATGATGATGATGATGATGATGATGATGATATATATATATATATATATATATATATATATATATATATGTGCAATGGGCTTCTTTCAGTTTCCGTCTACCAAATCCACTCACAAGGCATTGGTTGGACCGAGGCTATAGTAGAAGACACTTGCCCAAGGTGCCATGCAGTGGGACTGAACCCGGAACCATGTGGTTGGTAAGCAAGCTACTTACTACACAGCCACTCCTGCACCTATAACACCTTTCATGAAGTAACTGCTCTAAGTATGAAACACGGATGCCTATTTTAATCTAGTACTGCTTCTGTTGCATACAGCAGACTTTTATTCAGCTAGACATTGAAACATCAGTGATTTTTCACTCAATGTTCTCCTATATCAGTTGTCATGAATTCTGTCTTAGCATGCAATTAGCAATGGCCACATGCAGCTGACAAAACTCAACAAAGCAGTAATGTGTATCTGGTGCTCTTACATCACTGCTGAACGATTTTTGTCTGCTACTAATATAGTTTTGTGTTTTTTAAATACAGTAAGCCTATAAGAGATATTATCTCCAAACAAATATTACAGTTAATTTGCCTTTTTGCAATGTATCTACATTATGTATGATACACAGATGCCTATTTTAATCAAATACTGCTTCTGTAGCACATAACAGATTTTAATAAACTTTAATTACTTCAATCTTTATCTTTATTCTTTTACTTATTTCAGTCATTAAACTGTGGCCATGCTGGGGCACCACCTTGAAGAATTTTTTTAGTCGAATGAATTGACCGCAGTACTTTTTTGCGTTATGGCCTGGTTCTTTTTTTACGGAACTGCTAAGTTGCAAGGACATAAACATACCAACACCGATTATCAAACATTGGTAGGGGAAAAACAAAGACACATATATAGGCACAAGAGTTGCTGTGTGGTAAGAAGCTTGCTTTCCAACCACATGATTCTGGGTTCAGTCCCACTGTATGGCATCTTAGGCAAGTGTCTTCTACTATAGCCTCAGGCCAACCAAAGCCTTGTTAGTGGATTTGGTAGACAGAAACTAAAAGAAGCCCATCATATATATAGTTTACGTGCAGCATCTTTCATATGTTTAAAATACATTCCCAAATATTGTTCCTTTTCCTTGCTGATGCTCTTGAATCAACAACTCACTCATTCACCCTTTCTTGAATCAACAAATAAGTTTTTATTATTTTGAGATAAATTTATCAATTAAAACGTACATGCATATTAATTTAGTATTAATATTTTAATGATAAGAATAATTATTATTATTAAATACTACATTTTTGCACACCCATTACACCCCCCCCACACACACACACACCACCACCACCATTTTAGCTCGTAACATTTTCACCTGGAGTTTCATGTGCTGTGTATGTGAATACACATATTTTGTGCATACCCTTATACCCCCTCCTTATAACCCTCATACAAGTGCCCTGATGTGTGTCATATACAGTTGAATATTTAGACATATAATACTTAAGCTGCTCTATGTAACCACCCTACTTTCTCATACTCACTTGTTGGCTCTTGCTCTAGATGTTGGACGAGGTAAGGGAGACTGGGTCCATTTGATTCACTGAATAAACTCTGTATCTAAGCTCTATGCAAGCTGGCAAGCAATTTCACAGATCTTTGTTTTAGGTGATGACAAAATTCTCACAATAACCTTACCATAACCACTCCCAAGTACTTTATCTCAGGGCTGCTACCATCAATGTCGGCACAATGAAAGCAAGGAGTGGGGAAATTGCTGAAATGTTAGAGCGACGCCATGTTGATGTATATGGTGTACAAGAAGTAAGATGGAGGGGAGCCTCAGCTAGATTCTTCACTGGTAAGAGACAGAGATTCAAATTCTTCTGGATCGGCAGGTATGATGGAGTGGGTGGAGTAGGTATACTGTTAGAAGAAATGTAGGTAGATATGGTAAATGAAGTGATCAGAATATGTGATAGGATAATTAACATGAGACTTATCACAGGTAAATTAACAGTTATCTCTGTCTATGCTCCTCAGTCTGGGCTGGCTGATGAGCAGATGGACCGATTCTATGAGGTCCTTTTGCAGACTACCTCAACGACAAATGACAAAGACTTTGTTATTATGGCCGATGACTTCAATAGACATGTTGAACAGCATCCCCATGGATTCCAGGGAGTGCATGAAGGCTATGGTTTTGGACCTAGAAATGAGGAGGGAACAAGACTGCTGGAGTTCTGTGATGCAAATGATTTTATGATCTGCAGCACTAACTTCAAAAAACCTGCCAGCCACTTAATCACTTATCAGTCTAGTGGGCACATAAACCAGATTGACTACCTCCTCACCAGGCAATGAGATAGATGAATGTTTAAAAATACAAAGTCTTTCCAGGTGAAGCGTGTAGAACCCAACATAAGTTACGAGTTAGTGACTTCAGAATTAGAGCTAGAAAGACTAGGAGAAATGAACCAATCTGGAAAAGAAGACTATGGAAGCTCAAAGACCTAGCAAACAGACAAAAATTTAGAGATTTCCTTATGGAAGCTTCTGACGAAAGAGAGGAAGTGTTGGGGACACATAGCTTAGAGGACAACTGGACGTTCTTGAGGGATAATTTACTGAAGGCTATGGATGAAATTAGTGGTTGGTGCAGAGTCCCAACTAGACCAAAGGAGATGTGGTGGAGCAAGGGGGTTGACAGTGTTTTAAAAGCAAAGAGACAGTCCTGAAAAGACTGGAAAATGATGGAAGCAGAGAATTATATCAGGTAGCCAAAAGGGCAGCTAGGCGTCAGGTTTACATAGCAAAAGGAATAGCTGAAGGTAAGAGATTTGCAAATGTCCTACAACATGGGGATCAGAGGCATGAGGTGTTTAAGATTGCAAAGCAGTGTATCAGAGAAAATAGAGATGTGGTAGGTAAGAAATGTGTGCAAATGGATAATGGTATGCTTGCATTTGGTGACTCAGAGAAGGAAAATGCATGGAGGTATCACTATGAAAGGTTACTAAATGTGAGAAGTGAATGGGAGAAGGAGAGTTTACCAAATATTGAACCAATTGAGGGACCAGCGATCACAGTTGATAGCAGCATAATAGATAAGACAATGAAGGACATGAGGACAGGGAAAGGCCCCTGGGCCATCAGGAATCGCTGCTGAGATGATTAAAATTTCCAGTAGTGTAGGATACAGCTTAGTCACCCATATAGTTAATCAGGTTATTCAGGAAGGCGCCATCCCCAATGACTGGTGTAGTAGCATTATAGTTAGCTGCTATAAGGGTAAAGGTGATGCTTTAGATAGAAACAACTACAGAGGTATCAAACTGCTAGACCAAGTCATGAAAGTTACCAAGAGGGTTATAGCTCAATTGATTAGAAATAGAATTAAACTAGATGAGATGCAGTTTGGTTTTGTGCCTAGGAAGTGTACTACAGATGCCATCTTCCTAGTGAGACAGCTGCAGGAAAAGTACTTGGCCAAAAGTAAGCCATTGTACTTAGCCTTCATTGACCTGGAGAAAGCCTTTGACAGAGTTCCATGCTTTGTTATATGGTGGTCTCTAAGGAGGTTAGGAGTAGAGAAGTGGCTTGTTAGAGCTGTCCAAGCCATGTACAATGGTGCTGTTAGTGAGGTGAGATTCGGCCATGAATACAGTGATGAATTTAGCATTCAGCTAGGGGTTCACCAGGGCTCAGTTCCCAGCCCACTCTTATTCCTTATTGTCCTCCAGGCCATAACATGGGTGCCCATGGGAACCACTATATGCTGATGACCTTATTCTTAATGCAGAATCTTTAGCAGAATTGGAGAAGAAATACCAGGTATGGAAACAAAACCTGGAATCAAAGGGCCTTAAAGTTAACCTAGCTAAAATAAAAGTGGTTGTTAGTAAGAAAAAAGATAAAACTTCCTTTCCATCAGGTAAATGGCACTGCTCCATATGTAGGAAAAGAGTTGGGGAGAAATTCCATTCGCTGCGCCCAGTGTAAACTACGGACACATAAGAGGTGCAGTGGAATCACAGGTAGATTAACAGATAAAGTAGTCTTTGTATGTGGCAGATGTGCAGGAACAATAAGCAATGTATCATTTGGTGTTCGTCTGGTATGTTGATTTTTATTCATTTTTATGTGTCTTGATTATGCACGCACTGACAATTAAAAAGTGCATTTTGTGCACTAATTATGAAATCATATGATCTGCAGCTGAATCTGTTTTTAAAAGGCTTGCTTTGAGAGTTGCATTCCCTCGTGTTCAGTACAATGTGTTTATTATGGTAGTTTTAACTTTTAGAGTCCCTTCTAGCATGAGGCATTTATGTATAGTAATGTCCTTAATATAAATAATATATATATATATATATATATATATACTCCAAGAGAGTTAGGGGTTGAGGATTCAATCCACTAAGGAATAATATATATCCAATATACTGCTGGGAGGGTACCCAATTATTGTTACACTAGTGTTATATCAAGTGCAATAAGTGGGTGCAAGTAAAAGGGTTTTTTTTACCCTAAATTTATATAGCAATAAGAAAATGGAGGGGAATATGAGGTACTCATCAACTTGCAGACACTATATTCCATTGATTAATCTGTTTATTTTATAACCAAAATGACAAAAGACAATATACAGACACTTATGACATACCATGTCATATCAACAATTAAGATTTCAAATTTAATGGACATCTAGCAATTGGAGAAGGGGCAAAATCTTACAGCTATTTCAGCCTAGTGTTGGCATGCCCCATTCTATCTGTATAACTCCAGTATGCTGGAGTAATTAGTAGATGAAAATGATGTAATGGGGGTACATGCATGATTCACTAGGCCTCTTCAGAGATTTACAAAATTCATTTCATGAATTTTGCAAAATTTACAAACAAATATAAAATAACAATAAAAAATAAAAATATAAAAACATACAAAAAGTATATTAAAAACCATATAGAGTCATAAAAACTCATATATACATGCATAGGCATGTATACATTACCATATACAGATATACATGGATACAAAGACAAACACATGAGTACATATATGTGTACTCAGATGCACATACACAGATGGCTGTACATGCATACCAAAATAGTCACTGTTACCATATGTGAGGGGGACAGACACATATATATTCCCCTACACATACATACAATGATTCTAAATACCCACTACTAGAAGGACCCCATCTTCTCCATACGAAAAAATAACGGAGTACCTCATCACAATTTCTAAAAAGTTGACATATTAATATTATTGTTATTATTATATCAACTCCTCAAGAAATAATTTCTACATAGACCCCTCTACCACATACAGAACTGACACGCACATACCCCACAGATTTAGCATATAAACAGCTTTCCAAACACAACGAAAAACGTTCATACCAGGGATCATGTATGTATGGGAGTATTTATAAACACATATATGTATGTATGTATGTATGTGTAAGTGAATATACATATGTGTGTGTCTGTCCCCCTCACACATGGTAACAGTGACTATTGACTATTGACTATTTTGGTATGCATGTACAGCCATCTGTATGTGCATCTGAGCACACATGTATGTACTCATGTGTTTGTCTTTGTATCCATGTATATCTGTATATGGTAATGTATACATGCATATGCATGTATATGTGAGTTTTTGTGACTCTATATAGTTTTTTTATATACTTTTTGTATGTTTTTATTTTTTATTGTTATTTTATATTTACTCTCTCTCTCTCTCTCTCTCTTTCTACTATTTTACTTGTTTCAGTCATTTGACTGCGGCCATGCTGGAGCACCGCCTTTAGTCAAGAAAATCGACCCCAGGACTTATTCTTTGGATGCCTAGTACTTATTCTATCGGTCTCTTTTGCCGAACCGCTAAGTTACGGGGACGTAAACACACCACCATTGGTTGTCAAGCGATGTTGGGGGGACGTAAACACACCACCATTGGTTGTCAAGCGATGTTGGGGGGACGTAAACACACCACCATTGGTTGTCAAGCGATGTTGGGGGGACAAACACAAACACATACACACACATATACATATACATATACATATACATATACATATATACGACAGGCTTTTTTCAGTTTCCGTCTACCAAATACACTCACAAGGCTTTGGTCGGCCCGAGGCTATAGTACAAGGCACTTGCTCAAGGTGCCATACAGTGGGAATGAACCCGGAACCATGTGGTTGATAAGCAAGCTTCTTACCACACAGCCACTCCTGCGCCTATTTGTATGTAAATTTTGCAAAATTCATGAAATGAATTTCGTACATCTCAGAAGAGGCCTAGTGAATCATGCATGACCCCCATTACATCATTTTCATCTACTAATTACTCCAGTGTACTGGAGTTATATAGATAGAATGGGGCATGCCAACACTAGGCCGAAATAGCTGTAAGATTTTGCCCCTTCTCCAATTGCTAGATATCCGTTAAATTTGAAATCTTAATTGTTGATATGACATGGTATGTCATAAGTGTCTGTATATTGTCTTTTGTCATTTTGGTTATAAAATAAACAGATTAATCAACGGAATATAGTGTCTGCAAGTTGATGAGTACCTCATATTCCCCTCCATTTTCTTATTGCTATATATATATATATATATATATATATATAATCTTTTATCTTTTACTTGTTTCAGTCATTAGAATATGGCCATGCTGGGGCACCACCTTGAATTTCTTTTTAATCGAATGAATCAACCTCAGTACTTTTTTTCTTTAAACGGGGTACTTATTGTATTGGGGATGTAAACATACCAACACTGGTTGTCAAGCAATGGTTAGGGACAAACACAGACACAAAGAATTACATACATAGATATGTATACATACAATGGGCTTCATTTAGTTTCCATCTACCAAATCCACTCACAAGGCTTTGGTTGGCCCAAGGCTATAATAGAAGACACTTGCCCAAAGTTCTGTGCAGTGGGACTGAACCTGGAACCATGTTGTTGGGAAGCAAGCTTCTAACTGCACAGATCACATTTTGTACTTCATGTATAAGTTTGTACTTCATGTATAAAATCCCCAATATTGGAATGCATGAAACTGAAATTCTGTTTCAGTTGTATTGCATTTTGTGGTTTTAGAATATAATTAGTTGTGAAAGCTGATCCCAGGGTGATGTGTCAAATGAAAATTCTATTTCATCCATATTCCTTGTGTTTCTCATTGCAGACGTTTGAAATCAGGACACAGCAAACTGGATGAGATTTGTCTTCCGATATTCTATAGCAGTGACATTGTTGTTCCAGCTCGTTCTCAGACTTCTTTGTTCTATCAATGCAGTACTTGTCATATCAGAGCAACACCAGATTACTTCCAGACTTGGTAAGTCTCTTGAGTTTCTAGGGCAAGCTATCTCTGAACAATCACTCCTATACATCTGCTACCTATGGGTAAATACCTATTGTGCCACTGAATGATTTCCTCAATTAAAAATGATTTAAGGAAAAATGCACAACAGAACAAATACAAATAAATCCTAACAGAAACTAATTAGGGTTATATTATCATGTTGTATCTGTTATTCAAGTAGTATAATTACCTAATAATAAGCTATATATCATTATATCACTGTAATTATAGCGCTGGTGCCACATACAAAGCACTCAGTCCACTCTGTGGGGTGGTTGGTGTTAGGAGGGACATCCAGCTGTAAAAACCCTGCCAAAACAGACACAGAAGTCTGGTGCAGTCTTCTGCCTGGCCAGCTCCTGTCAAACCATCCAACCCATGCCAGCATGGAAAGCGGACGTTAAACAATGATGATGATATCGTAAAAGCGCTCTGTCCACTTTGCTGGATGTTTGGCATTAGGAAGGATATCCAGCCATAAAAACTCTGCCAAAACAGACACAAATGTCTGGTGCAGTCTTCTGCCTGGCCAGCTCCTGTCAAACTGTCCAACCCTTGCCAGTATGGGAGACAGACGTAAAACGATGATGACAAATTATATTGCTAAATTTACAAATTGAGGGCTGCAAGTCCTGGTGAGAAGACACACTGTCAGTGATGAGAGACCAATGAAATGGTGGACTTGGATGGCTCTACAGAAGCAGTGGCCAAAGTAGTAGCAGTAGAGTGTGGTGGCAAGCAAAACATGCACATTTATAATGTGGTCTTTTGTAGGAAGCACAGTGTTTAGAGTCTTGGAACTAAAATCACGTGTGTTACTCTTCTCGAGAGAAAAAGGTAAATGATATATTGGAAGGGTTACATGACTGGAGACCTGAAAAGTAGCATCAACAACAAAAGAATTAGTCCAAAAGCAATAATGATCTTGTTTATGTTATAATGTAAAAACATTCCTTCATTGGACACTAAACTCCACTTGCGAAGACATGGTGAGGCAAGTGAAATCGAAATCGAATTTAATTTCTAGGAACACTAAACTCAGCTTGCGAAGACCTGTTGGGGCAAGCGAAAGCGAAATCGCGATGGCACCTGTACCAGTGGAACACTAAGAGCACCGTCCGAGCGCTATCGTTGCCAGAGCAGCTGTCTAGCTTCCATGCTGGTGGCACGTAAATAGCACCAGCGTGATCGTTACCAACGTCGCCTTCCCGGCACGTGAAAAGGCATTCGAGTGAGATCGTTGCCATAGCCGATGGACTGGCTCCTGTGCAGGTGACACGTAAAATACACCATTTCAAGCGTGGCCGTCGCCAGTACTGCCTGACTGGCCTTCATGCCGGTGGCACGTAAAAGCACCCACTACACTCTCAGAGTGATTGGCGTTAGGAAGGGCATCCAGCTGTAGAAACTCTGCCAAATCAGATTGGAGCCTGGTGTCGCCTTCTGGTCCACCAGTCCTCAGTCAAATCGTTCAACCCATGCTAGAATGGAAAGCGGACGTTAAACGACGACGATGATGATGATGATGTAAAAACAGTCTTAAATGAACAGCATATGTCACTTGAAAGTAAGCGATTATCATTTAAAAGAATTTTGATTTAATTAGGCAAGAATCTTGTACTTTCACCAACAGCAAATGCAACCTGGAAGACTTTATCAGTCGAAGAATTCACTTAAACCCTGAACAGAAACGAAAAACTAGATATCTTTTTTCAATGATTCGCTGTCAAACTTACCAACGAAGTAATGATAGAGTTATTTCCCCTCTATAACTAATTTTTCTGTGCAACGAAGACGTCATGTTTGAACTGTATCCGCCGTCAATTCTTAGATTGTTATGCTCCCTAGTCAAATTTCAAAGACCTTGCTCAATCCATAGTCATTAATCTGAAGACCGCAAATAGAATAATTTTAGACTTCATAAATTCAGGAAAATTAGCAGTCTCACTCAAAGGTGGTAGATGTAATATGAATGTTGATAGTCTGTGTCAATTTCTACCTCGTTAAAAAAAATATCAGCCCGTCACCTTGTTGAAGATAAACGAAGATGATTGCTTTTTTTTTATGTTGTTAGTCTTGTTTACATGCAAAACCATCACAACAACATACTTATACATACGTAGTCTTTGTTTTGTCTTGTACTGTCCATAATTTTCACAAAATCTATGAGTAAATGATGTTTTAATGTTATATTTTCTTTTATATAAATATCTTTTGAGTTGATCTCACTCTGAAATTACTGTTCTCACTATGAAGTAGCCGAGTCTCATTTTAAAATTATTGATCTTACAGGCACAGAAGTGCCATCAGGACAACAAGACAGTCTTGCATGCACTCATCCAATGCCCAAACATTGCTAACCTGTGGTTTTATGTTGAACACCTGATGTCATGTGTAGGATGGATCCAGTTTTCAACTGAATCCATTGCGAAGATCGCCCTGACACAATCTTTTAAGCAGGAAGGAAAGGCTGTTTTTATATGCCTGGAGGCTATGGTGGAAAAGATTGAAGGGGATGGGATGAAGACAAACACTTTTCTCTTTGGCCAATCCTTGATCAACTTCAAGTTTCACTTGGAAAAGAAAATAAGGGTAGAGAAGGGAGTGTTGTCTTCTAGCCAGTTTGCTGAAAAGCAAGAATGGTGCAAGTGAATGAGCTTATGCCTGTAGTTGGAAAGAAGATTGCTTTTTTTTTATTTTGTTAGTCTTGTTTACATGCAAAACCCTCACAACAACATACTTATACATACGTAGTCTTTGTTTTGTCTTGTACTGTCCATAATGTTTTTCTTCATATAAACCTTTGTAGTTAATAAAGAAATCATTGTTATTATTATTATTTATATTAAGGCAGTGAGCTGCTGGCAGAATCATTAGCATGCCAGGCAAAATACTTAGTGGCATTTTGTCTATCTGTATTTTCTCTGAGTTCATATTCCACTGAGGTCGACTTTGCCTTTCATCCTTTTAGGGTTGATAAAATAAGCATCAGTCAAGTGCTGAGGGAGTCGATGTAATCAACTAGCCCCCACCTCCCCCACCTTAATAATACAAAGGATTATTGTCATTGTTATTTCCTTGTTTGTCTTGTAGCAATCAATGCAAGTCTGTGAGATATTGTAGTCAGAAGTGTCAGTTGATAGACTGGAGTGGTCAAGTGCCAGGAGATCCCAAAAGTTCTCATCAAGAATGGTGCCTCAAAATGCAGACTTACCAAGAAGTCACAGACACTTTGGCTGATCTTCCATTTAATTATAATAAAGGTGGCTTTTTATATATTTATATGTATGTATGTATATGTTTGTGTGTCTGTTTGTCCCCCCCCCCCCCCCACATCGCTTGACAACCGATGCTGGTGTGTTTACGTCCCTGTAACTTAGCAGTTCAGCAAAAGCGACCGTCAGAATAATTGGTGGGATCAATTTGCTTAACTAAAGGCAGTGCTCCAGTATGGCTGCAGTCTGAAACAAATAAAGAAAAATATTAATTTCTTGTTTTACTATTTGCGATCAAATTCCAGCAGGGCCAAGTTTGCTTTTCATCCTTTCGGGGTTGATGAAATAAATACCAGTTATACATTGGGGTTGATGTAATTGACTTAAACTTCCCCCCCCCCCCCCACGAAATTGATGGCCTTGTGCCAAAATTTGAAATCAATATTAATTTCTTGTACAAATTGAAATTATTAACAATTGTCTTTCTTTAGAGACTACATCTCAAGATTTCACACCCAAAAAATATCAAGAATTTCTGGTTCTTTATGGAGTTTACAATATTGGTGTTTGGCGCTATGAATGTCCTTCAAAGCAGTTCTCAGTTTGGGAATATGGTGAGTGTAAAGCTGTATCATTATGAGATGAATATCAGATTTATTTATTCCTTTGGTTTTTAGAGGGGCTGTGTGTGTGTGTGTATGTTTATGTATACATGTGTGTGTGTGTCATCATCTTCATTTAACGTCTGTTTTCCATTGCTAGCATGAGGTGGACAGTTTGACAGGAGCTGCCCAGCTTCCATGTCTGTTTTGGCATGGTTTCTGCAGCTGGATACCCTTCGTAACACCAACCACTTCACAGAGTGTATTGGGTGCTCTTTTACCCAGCACCAGCATGGGTGCCTTTATGTGGCACCAGCACAGATGCCTTTTATGTGGCACCAGCACCCACATGCCAGCAAGATTAAGATAGCTCAGCTGGAGAGGAGTGCAAGAGACATGCCTAAATGCAGCTTGATGTGTCTTCTCAAGCAAAGCACACCACCAGGTGTCTCAGTTCCTTGTCGTCCCCTCTCTGAGGTATTCTTTTACTTGTTTCAGCCACCCGACTGTGGCCATGCTGGAGCAGCACCTTTTGTCAAACAACTCAACCCCAGGACTTATTCTTTGTTAGCTTAGTACTTATTCTATTGGTCTCTTTTGCCAAACTGCTAAGTTACAGGGAAGTAAACACACCAACATTGGTTGTCAAGCGAAGGTTGGTGGACAAATGCAGACACACTAATACACACACACACACACACCCATATATATATATATATATATATATATATATATATATATATATATATATATAGGTAAAGTAAATGTTAGAGGTAATACTTGACAATTGTAAGCACCTGTGTTTGCCAGCTCATGGTCGGGGTGAATGAATAAATTGTAAATGTGAAAATAAAAACAAAACTCAAAGGATTCTGCGGTAACACGCTTTCCAATCACCTCCCCTCTATGATTAACACAACCGTCCAGGCTGTTTCGGACAGACTAACTAAACTATCCTCAAATGAAAACATTTTCAAGGAACATGCCCATCATTACAATTAAGCCCTCTATAACGCTGGGTACTCCCAGAAAATATCATATGTTAATAAGTTTAATTATAAACCGCCTAAAGCACCAACCATGAACATAAACCCACCATATAATCGAATTAGGAAATATAGAATTAACCCCCTGGATGGTGCTATAGAAAATAAGTTGAACATAAACAAAAGAACAGATATAACCAGTACGAATACTAATAGGCATAAGATCGAAAAGCATAAAAAGAATAATCATACAGATATTAGTTCACGCAAAGAAAACCCTAACGATAGGAATAATAATAGAAATAGAATAATTTCTAAGCAAAGTAAAAATAAATTATGCAACTACATATGGTATAACATACCATACAATGTAGCGGTCACAGGTAGATTATGTAAGAGGATATTCTCAATTATATCAAAGAACTTTCCACCCACTCACAAATATAGCAGTATCTTTTCAACTAAAACTATTAGAATCTCATATTCAACCCTCCCTAATATGAAATGTATTATATGTCCAACCCATGCTAGCATGGAAAGCGGACGTTAAATGATGATGATGATAACAAAACCAAAATAAAAAAAGCTAGAGTAAGAATAATTAATAATTATCAGCCTAACACCGATAATCCTAGAACCTCCACTGATAGTATAAGAAATAATATTCCTGTAAATTATAACATACCTGATAGTAATAATAATAATAATTGTAATGACGACGACAATATTAGCCCACGTAAACATACCCAAATAACAAATAGCACAACAATAGATGAATCACTAAACCTAGACCCAACACAAAATAGCAGCACACCTTATAATCCTTCCGCATTAAATAATGACACTACCACTAATAATAGAATACCCAACTCAACCTTTAATAATAATCCTAATAATTATACCAGCCACGATTCTAATAATATTACTAATAGAAATAATATGTATAATACCAATGTTAACGGCAGAACGAATCGAGGTGATGGAACTTCGAACAACCCAAATAGAGGTAGCAGCAATAATTATAACAACAATGTAAGCGTAAACCCTAACCACTCAGGAACTGGCATAGATAATAATACTATAAGCAGTTACCCCACAAATGTAAGCATAAGACGACCTAACAAGTATAAAATCGGTTGCAATTGTGTAACACCTTCGACATGTCCCTTATGTGGAAACTGCTTAGCTAAAAACGTAATATACTCTTGCGAAATTATCACGGAAACTAACACCCTCACTTACCTTGGATGCTCTTCATCCTGGAAATCTAGGTTTTATAACCATGGATCTTCGTTTAGACTCAGACATAAGGCTAACAATACCTCATTATCTCGTAGAATTTGGGAGCTTAAGGACGACAAGATTGATTTTAACCTTAGATGGTCAATTGTTGGACCGGCCCCAACATATAAAGATAATAGAACTGGTTGCCAGTTATGCTCCCTTGAACTTTTGAAAATTATTAAATTCCCCGATAAGAATAAGCTAGTTAATAAGAAGTCAGATTTCAAACCCTCCTGTATCCATAAAATGATGACAACCTTTAGATATTATAACCCCTAAGTCCTCTCTTTTAGTTATATGCACTTCTACACCTCCTCTCATTAACTACTCCCACGTTAGATCCTGCCTAACACAACTCAGACATCGAATTAACAAAGCCCGTACTCTACCTCTAACCTAACTATGTACCTTAATAATTTTGTTTACCCTCGAATAGCTAGATTATGACCACATAATATACACACATTTTTAATAAAGCGGATCCATAATCCCAAACCTATGGATATAGTTCTACCTTTCAGTCACTGACTCGAAACTCTCCAATGACACTACAATACACAATAATAACACGAAATAACACTAATCAATGTTTTTTTTATAGTTTTTACTTTTAATTTCTTTATTCCATTATCTTTATATTTTTATTTTTTATTTTATTTTTATATATATATATATTCTTTTATTTATATAAATATATATATATATATTCTCAAATTTTATATATTTTATATTTTCACTTTATACCTTTACATTTTTATTTTATATTCTTTTCTTATTTTTTTATTTTTTTATTCTTTAATTTCTTTATTTTTTTATTGTTTTATTTTTTATTTTTTATTTTATTTCTTATCTCTTATTTTTTATTTGTTATCTCTTATTCTTTATTTCTGATTTTTTGCATTATTATTGTGGGTGCTATTATTTCCTATCACTATTATACTATATTACTACGGTTGAAATGCCCCCAATACTCTGTATTTTGAATTTTAACGTCCAACCCTCCCTCTCCCATATACTTTATTTCCCTTTTCTTGTTGACATTTTCTAATTATTCATTCTTTAAGGTCTTATATGTTCTAATTACCCTTTCCACTTCCATCACCCATTCATCATCTAGATAAGCGTATGCACCAATATAATAGATAAGTTCGTATACTTAAGTTGTAATTCGCCTAGACTGACCACTCACCACAAGAATATCATATTTCAAGTTTACTCTAGCCTGACGCTACTTATTTACGACCCACCACTGATATAAGGGATAGATATATATGAGCTGTGTCAGCTCATATATATCTATCCCTTACGACCTTTAAGATCTCTGTATCTATATCTATTTATCTTTTTATCTTCTACATTTAGATTTTTCCTCACCACCCTTCTCCAACCCGTCTAAATAGCTTAGATGTATCTTACTTTACTATCCAGATTTTCTCTTATTATTTCTTAGATTACCCGCCCCACCGATTTGACTCCTTTTATTTTTATTTTTGTATGAAAATCTGTGTATTTTTTTCTTAGTATTTTATATTCCTTATTTTATTTTATATTATTATTTCATTTTTGTTATATTGTTTTAACCACCAACTTATTCCCTCCTTTAACACTACCCTTCTAACTAATATAAAATAGTATTGTTTACTTAGCGTTCACTACACACTCAATTGTGGCAAGGTATTGACGGATTCCGGAGTACCGAGGAAATTATGTATAAATATATCAAATTAAGAATTCTACGAGGTATATTACAATGCAAAATACCAAACGGAACCTCACCTCTTATATCTCATCTTTCTTCCTCCTTTAACTTCTATGTGATATAATTCTTGGGAGAGAATACATTTGCGGCTGAAGATAGCTTTATACTGTCAATTATACACTGATGTAACAACTATAAAGCTTGAAACACATGTACCGCAGAATCCTTTGTGTTTTGTTTTTATTTTTACATTTACAATTTATATATATATATATACGATGAGCTTCTTTCAGTTTTCATCTATCAAATCCATTTACAAGGCTTTGATTGGCCTGAGGGTACGGTAGAAAATACTTGCTCAAGGTGCCATACAGTGGGACTGAAGTTGGAATCGTGGTTGGAAAGCAAGATTCTTACCACTATGTATATATTCTTTTCTACTCTAGGCACAAGGCCCGAATTTTTGGAGGAGAGTCTAGTTGATTAGATCAACTCCAGTATGCAACTGGTACTTAATTTATCAGCCCTGAAAGGTTGAAAGGCAAGGTCGACCTCGGTGGAATTTGAACTCAGAACAAAGACAGATGACGTGCTAATGTTTCTGCCAGCTCGTCGCCTTACTCCTATGTATTTATTAACTACATTATTATTAATTATAGGTGAATTTAATTTGTATTATTATTAATTACAGGTGAACTTACAGAAGTTGATTTTCCATTTGTTTTGGTCGAAGAACGAGAACTAGGATGTCTATCAGGATTGAAACAGCTACAACATGCACACCAAACAGAGATAGGAGACATTGCCAACTGGTTTTCCTACTACAAATGGCGTTCATTTAGCCTCGACAGTCCCATTGCTATCCTCCTCACCTACCCTTTGACCCTTTTTTACATCATAACTTCATGTCTTCAACTACATTGTAAGGAACAGAGATTTTTTATGGTTTCAGTTTTATTGTGTGTGTGATTTTGTTTGTTTACATAATGATTTCTGATTTTGCTATAAGGCCAGCAATTTTCCAGTAAAGGAAGTAAGTTGATTAGTACTTTATATGTACTTCATTTTGTACTTTGTCAGCCCCTGAAGAATAAAAGATAAAGTTGCCTGTGGCAGAATTTGAACTCAGAATCTAAACAACTCACCATCCACTTCTCTCAAAGTAGCTGACCCCAAACGTGGCTGATGCCAGCGCTGCCTTTACTGGCTCCCGTGCCAATGGCACGTTAGAGCACCATCAGTGGAATGTAAAAGCATCCTCTGGCCCCTGTGCTGGTGTCACGCAAAAAGCACCCACTACACGCTCAGTGGTTGGCATTAGGAAGGACATTCAGCTGTAGAAATATTGCCAGATCAGATTGGAGCCTGGTGCAGCCTCCTGGCTTATCAGACCCCAGTTGAACTGTCCAATCCATGCCAGCATGGAAAACGGACGTTAAACAATGATGATGTTGTTGTTAGGCCTTGTTGGGTTTTCTTGCCTCTATTCCCAGACTGGCTTCTAAATAAAACCTCTTCCTGTTTTAATAGTTTGTCTTTCTAATGTCCCCTCATCCATCAACATTTATTGGGGTGTTATTGTAAATGAAGATGCCCTATATTTCTTGTGTCATATTTATATTACCAAGTCTTAGTTAATCTCATATCTTTGTTGTGTTGCTATTACTGTCAATACCAATGTCCTGTCTTTGTTATGTCATATTTATGATGTCTGCCACTACATTCCAAGTTCAAATTCTGCTGAGGTCAACTTTGCCTTTCATCCTTTCGGATTTGATTAAATAAGTACCAGTTACACACTGGGGTCAATGTAATCAACTTACCCTCTCCCCGTAAATTTCAGGTCTTATGCCTATAATAGAAAGGATATTTATGATGTTTTCATATTATAGTTCTTGTGTTGTTATTACTGTTGATGATAGCATAACGTTGTTGTTCAGGAGTAAATATTCCCTTTCTTTCCAAACTGTAGATCCAAATTTTGGCATAGAACTTCCCAAACAATTAGTGGTTCATGTGATTGGTGCTGAGAAAGAAGCTGATATGTTTCATTATTTTAAGGTAACAGATTTAACCTTTTAACATTCAGATTACTCTGTCAAATGTAACACTTATTTATTCACATTGTTTTGAATTAATCATGCATTATCATGCAGATTTCAGTGAAGTAACTGTTTATTTTTAGAATGACATTGTAGGGCAGGTGTGAGAGGCCTGATATGGCCAGTTTGAACATAAAACCGGAAGAATATTTGGGCCAGATATGACTGGTTTAAATACTAAAGAGTTAACTGTTTTAATATTTGACATTTTTAAATTCTGATTTGAGACAGAAGTCAACAACAGTCTCCCTCATGGCATTTGAACTCCATATCTGTCATTTGCTGGGTGACCACTCTTCTGATTACACTGCAGGGGACTGCCATTCCCTTTCCCTCAAATTAGATGCTTTAACAGGATCCACACCATTTTATCAAGCAGCCTGGGTTTCATTCTTAGTGTGTGAACTTGATATTTGGTGCAGGAATTGCAGTGTATTTAAGAAATTTATCTGATAAGTACATGGTTTGGGGTTCCATTCTTCTATACAACACCTTGAACAAGCAGCTTCTGCTTTTTCCCTTGGCCAACCGATGCCTTTTGAGTGAATTTCATTGGTGGAAACTGTAGTAAGACCATCGCAATGTGTATGTGTGCATAAGCATTTCACTTGTCATCATGTGAGCAAGCAGTACTGATGTTCACATTGTAACTATTCACTCTGCACTTTCAAAAAACCTTAGGAAAATAAATGTCCCTTAACCTGGGAACTGGATGAGCATTCAACTATAAATTCTTGCCTCAAATATTTCCTTATCTAACTCATGCTAGAATATAAAAAAAAAACATGTTAAATGAATGAACAAACTTGTTTCTATTATTTTAACTGTATTACTCAATTTCCACAAGATAATTCATCAGTCACTTAGTGCTAGCAGGCTAGGTTATTATACTATTGTCCATTAAAGCAAGGTGTGCTACTTTGATTCAATGTTTGCAACAAGAAATAGCCTCAAGAATAGAATTATGAATCAAATATCAAGATATTAATGTAAATGCAATTTCAGACAGTAGAATTGGTAATGTAATTTTCCAGTAAGTGATAGATACAGGATATTAACTGTCAAGTTTATGTCTCTTTACGCCTATATTCTAAAATTGTAGCCATTTGACAGTGAGCAATAAAATAAGTGCCAAAGAAGTCATCAATATAATTAAGTGTAAACCTTAAAAGAATCACCTTGGCATAGTCTGTGGTGTATGCGTGCGAGTAGATGTAATCGCCTTACCTCAGTTTTCCTGTCGTCGACTGCGAGTCTGTCTTGCGGTATCCAATCCTTGAAGCTTACCCCGACCCAAAGAACACTAGGAATAGCAGCTGCTTCTCCCAAACCTAGACCGTTGCTTGGCGCGTCCTCTCCTGACCACGACCCCGTTCGAAAAAAGGCATGAATCCCAATCGAGGCTCCCTCTGCTCTTTTTCCTCTTCCGGTCAGCCTCCCCAGTCACTGACGTCATACCACACGCCACCCTGATCTTAAAGATCACGTTCACCCCTACTCCAATTCGAAGTCCGCCATCCAACCAGGCGGGCGCCTTACACGTCGAGATCTTCTCAAGCCAGGTGGCTCGTTTCCATCACGCTCTTCATCCGACGAAGTGGCTATCCTGCGCAGGTCCAGCACGTGACGCGGCATTCCATCCACAGATACATTGTTTCTGGAATTGACCGCTGTCACTGTTCCCCTACCCCATTGTGATGTGCAGCGTGCTTTCGGCGGCTTGACCCAAACTTCCTCCCCTACTTTCATGCCGGCGGGTCCCTTCTCTTCCGTGCAGAAATCCGGCGTCTTACTGGGATGCCTCCATTCATATTTGAACACTGCTCTGTGCGGCACAGACTCTTCCGCTTGTCCAGATCGGGGAGACATGTTGTACCAGTAGACGGCTTCCAGGGGCGAAATGTGCCCCCTTTCGTGCGATGGTGCCTCTCAACGATTCCGTTGCCGCTCGGCCTATACACCGCTCTGAATAATCGTCGCACATTCCACCAGTCAAGCATCTCTCCCAACACTTCCGAACGAAACGCCACCCCGTTGTCCATTAGCAGTTCTTCCACGGGACCCCTCTCCAAGAATATCCCGTTCAGAATGCGGGCAATCTCATCGGCAATGCCTGTCCTCAGCTCTCTCCAAATGGCCAGCAGGCCTGTCCCACAGTCGACCATGCTGAGATACATTCCCTGACGGTAGTGCATCACATCCACAGCTAGTCTCCTCCAGTTGCGCTCTACTGAGAGGTTCCCTTGCTCATGCCCACCTGGGGCGGGGTCAATGGACTGGCATCTGTCACATTTCGCGACCACTTTCTTGACGTTTCTCCTAGTGACGTCAGCATCAATCATTTTCGCCAGATACAGGGTCCTGTCCACCCCCAAGTGGTGCATAGCATGTAGCTCCTTCAGTTCGGAGTCACCCAGCCGACACGCTGCCGCTATCCCTTTCATTGCTTCCTCCGGTTCCTCCAGCCACGCCTTTTTCACCCTGGTCAGTGCGTCTGTCCTGTTTCTTTCCAAAGGCACGAAAACCATGTTCAGCTTCAGTCCGAACTCGGCGATCAGCTCTCCTAGAACTCCTAGGCGGCGTTTCACCAACATCTCCGCAGCACCTTTCGTCCAGACTCTCTTCTCGCTGGTAATTACTGTTCCTACCCAGCCGACCACGGTGACCGAATCCGTCCGGATCTCGATCGACCACAGCCCCCATCTCAGGGCCAAGTTCACCCCCTTCAACACCGCATCTAGTTCAGTGACATTGATGTGGTTGAAGTCGTCCGCTTTCCGTAGCCAGGCCGCATCCTCCACCTCAGCACCCTCGATCTCCAACACAACCCCTATCGCTATACTGCTGGCATCACACCAAACCGTCCCGCACTCCGTCTTGGGCACATACCAGTTTCCTCTGACCGGGTCTTCCGCTCTTGTTCTTTCTAGGATTTCCCGCATCATCTCCCACCTTGTCACTCCAACTCTCCATCTGCTCATCTCTTGGTGTAACTACATGCAGTGCGCAGCCAACCAGCGATCGGATAGTGTCCAATCAACTTCCCACAAACTGAGAACAACTCTCTCCTGCTGAGGCTGGAACTCAGCTCTGGGATCTCGTTTCCTCTCCGGAACACCAGCTCACCCGATCTGTCTTTTTGTAGCTTCAGCCCCAGCGCAGCTCCCCCCACCATCGACTCAGGCGGCTTCGCAATCAGCCCGAACCTCTCCAGGTGTCTCACTACCTCGGTGGCTGGCACTACAGTCTCGTCAACCAAAATGTCGTCGATGTAGAAACTGGTGGCCTTCCTTATCCTCTCCTCTTTCCCTAGGATGGACCTGAGCACCATCGCCATAATTTTCAGAGCGGAATTCAGCCCGAAACCCAGCCTGGTTAAACAGTACGTCCGGCCCTTGTACTGCACCAGCTGGTATCACCACAGCTTGTCACTAAAACGGAGCTGCAAATATGCCGACTTCAATTCGACGATCGTCGCTGCCTTGGTCGACTGTCTCCACACACGTAACGTCTCACCGCAAACGTCCGTTGCCTCGCCTCCCGTGTGGCACGATATATGGTCATTCAGCTCCCTAAAGTCCAGCACCGGTCTGACTTTTCCTTTCGTCGGCTGCACCACCGCCATCAGAGGCAGCACTCCACTCGCCACCTCCTCTTTCCACGGGACAAGGACTCCTTCCTTGATCCATCTCTCTACCTCCTAGTCGAACTTGACACCGGCGTGACCTTTCAACATATGCTGGTAGCAGCTCACCCTGTTCTTTAGTAGTGGGGGCTCGTCCTTCCATCGCCACTCTATCGTCCACCTCCGACCATCAAACGCCGCCTGAAAATCTTTGTCCTCGATGGTGTAAGCGGCGCAGTCCCCGACGGGGCTCTGCTCTCCCTGGCGGTCCCGACTCACATCGCACGATGCCCCCACGCTTCCGAACGTGACCTCATCTCCTGCAATCTTAACGCCACCAAGACGGTTGATGGCGTCCATCCCCAACACGACATCAACCCCGTCTATCACATAGTCGATCATGATCACCTGTAGCCTCAGCGCCGCGCTCGGTAACGCTATCTCCAGACTGCCCCTGCAACGGATCTCTCTACCGTCGACCGCCCGGACGCTACTCGTCCCATCCCATTTCTTTGCCACCCTGGGCGTCACGAGGGTAGTCGTGCAACCTGTGTCCACGAGGGCCTTGAACTTCTTCCCCTCGGCCTCGACTTCGACTACGGGCAGCGCCTCCACAAGCGCCTCTACTTGGTTGCGAGGAAAGTTTGAGAGGCAGCAACTTCCCCACGGTCGTTTCCCTGGTCGCAATCAAGGGCGATGTGCCCAGTCTTCCTGCATCGATAGCAGACGGGCCCCGATTCGGCACATTCCCTCGCCGTGTGCGGCCCCTGACATTTGAAACACCAGCCCGAGAATGGCCGCTGTCGTTGCTTGGTAGGCTTCCTCCCGCCTTTCTCAGGCTGTCGTCTGTCGGAACGCGCCTCCGTCGCCGCCATCGCTATCGGCTTCCGTCCGACGTGCTGTGTCAACACGCGAGCTTGCGCTACTAGCTCGTTGAGCGCCATCTTTCTCCCGCCAGGCAACTACTGCAATCGAATCCCTACATCGTCGGGGAATCCATTCACAAACGCCAGCCGCGCCACTCTGTCCAGGCCTTCTCCCATAAACCCAGCCAGCGTGGCCAGTCTACGCACTTCCGCCGCGTACTCATCCACCTGTTCTCCCCCCCATCTAATAGTTCCTCGTTTAATGAAGGCAGCGTAATCGCTCTCCGTATACACTTCTCTCAATCTCCGTTTGATGTTCTCCACACTTAGCCTCTCTTCCTCGTCCATTTCTAAATACAGGGTCAGGGCGCTCCCTTCCAAGTATAGCGCCATGAGACTCGCCACATTACTTATTCCTTGCAGCTTGGCAATGAGCCTAATTTTTCGCATCCAAGCCATCACATCTCCTTCGCCATTAAAAGGCCTGATCACATCGCTGGCGATTCTAATCTTGGCTGCCATTGCCACGAATTTCTACACGTGGGGCCGAAATAGCTTGTGGTGTATGCGTGCGAGTAGATGTAATCGCCTTACCTCAGTTTTCCTGTCTTCGACTGCGAGTCTGTCTTGCGGTATCCAATCCTTGAAGCTTGCCCCGACCCAAAGAACACTAGGAATAGCAGCTGCTTCTCCCAAACCTAGACCGTCACTTGGCACGTCCTCTCCTGACCACGACCCCGTTCGAAAAAAGCACGAATCCCGATCGAGGCTCCCTCTGCCCTTTTTCCTCTTCCGGTCAACTCGCCCTTCCAGTCAGCCTCCCCAGTCACTGACGTCATACCACATAGTCACAATCCAATGTTGGGAACCACTGAAATGATAAGAGTTGTAGTCTTGAAAAAAATTTACAGATTACACAATGTCAAATAACCAAATATTTGAAAATTTAGTTCCTTAATTTAGATTTTGGTTTCTTCTTTTCAGGAACTTACTTGCCTGCTGCCTTCCTATTTACTAGAAATTCACCTGTATGGTAAAAAAGTCTCACGAAAAGCAAATGGCTGGAAGAAGCTGGCAGACAACATGTCATTTCAGCTGCATCGAGGACATTGGCATAATTTTTCAGGAGAAACTCCTCATTTTGTAATAGGTAAATGTGTCTTCATATTTTTGACATGGTGACTAATTGATTGAAATATTAGTTTGCTGCAATCAAAAGAATGCCAGATTGGTTTCATAAAAAGCAGAGCAAAATTATCCAAAAAGTAGTGAATTATGATTATCCTTCACCTTCCCTATCTCCATACTGATATTTCTCATCATTTCTTTGCTCATCACTCACTGCATTTAACCTCTGACTTCTACCTCCTCTTTCCCATGACCCACTCTCCATGTTCTCCCTAATGCTCACCTTTTTTTTGAAAATTTGTTCTCGCTCCCCATCACTGCCTTCTTGTTATCTTCTTCAGCCATGTGCTTGTCCCTCTATCACACGTTAGCCTTTCAACACGTGGCAGAAAGCCACAAACCTCCATCTTCCCCTCCCAGATCCTTCCTCTCAGGAGTGGGAACTTTCCTTTTCCTTTTCTAATTTGCAAGTTATATTTCAACCTCACTTGTGCTGGTGACATGAAAAAAGTATCCAGTACACTCTGTAAAGTGGTTGCTGTTGGGAAGGGCAGCCAGCCGTATAAATCACTTCTGCCATAGCTTTAGTTCAAACAAACCCTCGAGTGAATTTGGTAGATGCAAACGTAAATACACCTGTCATATATATATATATATATATATATATATATATATATATATATATATATATATATATATATCATCACCATCATCATCATCATCATTAGTTAACATACATTGTCCATGCTGGCATAGGTTGAGCAGTGTGACCAGAGCTGGCAAGCTGGTGGGGCTGCACTTGACTCCAGTCTGATTTGGCATGATTTCTATGGCTGGATGCCCTTCCTAATGCCAACCACTTTGCAGAGTGTGCTGGGTGCTTTTATGTGGCACTGCACAAGCGCTTTCAAGTGTCCCTGCACAGGTGATTTTAAATGTCACCATATGGGTGCTTTTATGTAGCACCACTACCAGAAGGATTGGTTTTAACAGTTCCATTGTGGGTTATGGGTTTTCTTGAGTACAGCCAGGCACCAGGTATCTATATATATAGATATGCAAATGGCACCCATGCTAGTGGCATGTAAAAGCACTCATTACAATCTCAGAGTGGTTGGCATTAGGAAGGGCATCCAGTGTACCAGCCCAGTCAAACCGTCCAACCCATGAACAACGGACATTGAATGGTGATGATGATGATTCAAAGAACAAACAATTAAAAAACAGAAGAAAAAGGTAAAAAATGAACGTAAGGACATGCACAAGCAATATATTAATTTAACACTTGGTGAAAGGAGAAAGTTGTTAATGTTTCAAGCATAGCTCTTTGTCAGGAAGAGGAGAATCCACAGAGAGAGAAGGAAATATAAGGAAAATTCACCAACAATCCATGTGCAGTTACATTTCTGAAGTGACCGGAAATGGAAGGAGAAGGAGAAAGTAGTTTCTGAGACAGGAGAGTGTGAAGAATGTCAGTGTGTGTATGTGTATGTGGCAGTAACTGCATGATCATCTTCACACTCTCCTGTCCCAGAAACCACTTTCTCCTTCTCCTTCCACTTCCAGTCACTTCAGAAATGTAACTACACGTGGACTGCTGGTGATTTTTCCTGACTTTTCCTTATATTTCCTTCTTTCTCCTTGGACTTTCCCCTTTCCAACAAAGAGCTATGCTCAAAACATTAACAACTCTCTCCTTTCACTGAGCATCAAATTAGTGTATTGCTTGTGCACTTCCTCACATTCGTTTTTTTTACCTTTTTTTTCCTCTCTTTTTTTAATTGTTTGTTCTCTGAATTGACTATTTACTGCACACTCACATGGAATGGCCTCATCCTTCCAACTGTTTGGAGTACCTGATTCATAGATTTCTCTCTACCATTGGATTACGTCACCTTTTTATTCATTCGGAATACACCATTTCTGCACCTTTGATTGTGAATCATTATATATATATATACATATATATATATATATATATTCAAGGCTTGAATATGGTACTTATGCGAAGGCACCCGAATATCACATCCCAAAAGGATGGGTGATTAAAATCAAACAATAAGCAACACGGATTTTAAAAGTGATTGCAGTACGCACGTTTCATGCTACTTCAATTTATTTAAGTAATGTGAGCATTACCTTAAATGCAATATGAAGAGCAATCTTCAGCTGCACGAAAAAATGTAGAAAAAAAGACATATTACAAATGTGGCAACATATTAAAACCAAGTGGGAGAGAGCAGAGGAAGAATATATAAGTCCATCTTGACATAGCAGGGTCTATCAGGCTAGTAATTGATTCTAGACAAAAGTTTTAACTGTCTCAGAATTCTATTGTTTCTTATCTAGTGGTGATAGCAAAGGGACAATTACTTCTAAAGAGAGGGAAGGTGTAAGCAGTATGCATGGACAAGGCTATAAAAGTATTAGAATCTAGAGGTTTCACTGGTCATAGTAGTATCAGGTCATTTTATTACTATCAAAATGTTGAGGAATTAATGTTGAGGAATTATAGCCCTAGGTATATGGGTCAAATAGGTTTTTTACTTTTAGTCTGAATAGAGTAACAGTATAGTGGTACAGACAACAACAGAATTCTAACTAATGTTTACACAATAAGAGGTATGTTAATAAAATAAAATGAGATGTAGTTATCTTCCACAAAAATCATGAAATAATGCCAATATTGAATTCAGGGGCTCTGGATAGGGTGTAAAATTTAAGGATATTAAGTATATTAAGTATATAGTGATCATGAACACTATTTTGAATTATCTTTAAAAAAAACTTATTAGCTGACGATAAGATAATGATACTATTTAGGAGACACATAGGTAAGCCTTATTTATATAATGTGAATAAAGGATAAAAATTATTATCGGATTTATATTAGTTTATAATAATGTGTATACTGATGTTTAAGGGACTGAGAAAAGAAAGGATGTTAGGAAATAACAAGGATAATCAATACAGGAATCTGATGACTGATTTAAGTAGATTAGATGTTAAGGATAGAGATCAGGAATATATGTTGTAAAGTTTCAATTACCAAAATAAATATGTGCTAGTTGATAGTTCTAGATGACTATAATAGAAGTAAGGTACTATAAATTTTGATAACTTTAGTTATTTAAATAAAAGTCCTATTTTTTTAAAAATTTAAAAGTGCGAGTAGAGCAATGCACACAAGATTCCCTAAGGTCTAATCTATTATTGATTAGATTAGGATTGTTCCTAAGTTTTAAAATTTCATATATTTCCATAGAACACATTCATATATTTCCATAGAACACATTTTAAAGATAATTCAAAATAGTGTTCATGATCACTATATACTTAATATACTTAATATCCTTAAATTTTACACCCTATCCAGAGCCCCTGAATTCAATATTGGCATTATTTCATGATTTTTGTGGAAGATAACTACATCTCATTTTATTTTATTAACATACCTCTTATTGTGTAAACATTAGTTAGAATTCTGTTGTTGTCTGTACCACTATACTGTTACTCTATTCAGACTAAAAGTAAAAAACCTATTTGACCCATATACCTAGGGCTATAATTCCTCAACATTTTGATAGTAATAAAATGACCTGATACTACTATGACCAGTGAAACCTCTAGATTCTAATACTTTTATAGCCTTGTCCATGCATACTGCTTACACCTTCCCTCTCTTTAGAAGTAATTGTCCCTTTGCTATCACCACTAGATAAGAAACAATAGAATTCTGAGACAGTTAAGACTTTTGTCTAGAATCAATTACTAGCCTGATAGACCCTGCTATGTCAAGATGGACTTATATATTCTTCCTCTGCTCTCTCCCACTTGGTTTTAATATGTTGCCACATTTGTAATATGTCTTTTTTTCTACATTTTTTCGTGCAGCTGAAGATTGCTCTTCAAATTGCATTTAAGGTAATGCTCACATTACTTAAATAAATTGAAGTAGCATGAAACGTGCGTACTGCAATCACTTTTGAAATCCGTGTTGCTTATTGTTTGATATATATATATATATATATATTTTTTATACCTCATAATTACCTCCAGACATATCTATTTTTTGGTACCCCTTTAAATCTATCCTTATGATATACAAACATGGGTATCTTCACTTCATCCTTATAAATACAAGCTATAGCATTAACTTTTCTTTAGTCTAGATTGGATTGTAGTTACTATAGCAATAAGCTAATTAAGTAATTTTGAATAATTTTAGTTTTAGATATTGGATATATTAAATATTTTCTATAATTCTTATTTATTGTGACTACTAAATCACATATTAACTTCATCTTGATTTTAGTGATTTGACTAATTTATATCTTTTTTTTTTTTCCAATGATGTGTTTTTCTACTCTACATGACCATTTTATACCTCAAAATTACCTCCAGACATACCTATTTTTTGGTACCCCTATAAATCTATCCCTATAATATACAAATACTGGTATCTTCACTTCATCCCTAGCTTAAAATACAATTATTGGCACCCTATATAAAACTTATAAATTTATGCTGCTTAAATCAAAATTTAACTTTTATAGCAAATTTTTGATCTCTCACCTTAATGTATAATCTTCCTGTGAAAACTAAGATTTTAACTTTATCCATTGATGGTATATGATTTTACCTAAATTTTTCCATATCACATTTGCTATTGCTGTTAGTTTAGTGTGTATTTTACTTAACTTTAATGAATAGGATGTTTAAAATTTTTTAATAGCTTTTTTTAAAAATCTTTTAAAGTTTTTTTTGATACCTGACCCTAAATGATTCATGTTATTTTATTGTTGTTGTAGTATTATTATTGTTATTTATGGGTGACTTAAATGAATCTAATCCTTGTTCCATTATTATTTTGTACTTAGCCTATGTTGGTTAATACCGGTTCCTGATAATTTAAGATAGTGCAATCTAATTAAATTAGTACATAATTATCATGTCCTCTAATAGTTTAGTTCACCATTATATACTATGTTAATTCCAATCGTTCAATTTTTCAGTTTCTTAAACCTTGATGAGTCCATCATTATACACCATGTAAATCCAATGTATCAATTCTTTATATTAACTGTATAATAATTTTGTTTTTTATGTGTCCTTTTAATGATATTAGATATACAAGTTTAATTTTAAAATTTTAGTCCAATATATATATAAATTCTAATTTCACATTTTATCTGTGGGTCTTTTATATTGGTGTAAATAAGTCTAAATGTACCTTACCATAGCATTTTAAATGAATGAATGCCACTTCATTGTTTTTGTATACTGCCTTAATTGATTATTTACATTATTATACACTATTTCATTTTATTTCATTATTAATTTATAATTAGCCTTTATTTATTAACATATTAATTAAGCAAATATTAGTATTTCAAGTATTTCAAACTTAGCATATGTAAAACAATACTGATATATTATTCTGATTAATGAAAACTATGAATAACCATTTACTGTATCTGTATACAATATAGCAACTTTATTTTTATAAACGTTTGACCTAAGTGCTATATGATAAAACTTCCCCTGTTTCATTATAAACTGGTCTGCTAGTAGACAAATCCCGCCCCTATAGTAGTTTGTCACCAAACCCTAAGAAATTTTATAACTATATTATCCATGTTTATTGTCTATACTGTTCACCCCTTACACTAAAAAGAAAATGCCATTGTTCTCTTAAGCTTTGAATCTCTAAGTCTGATAAGATAGTCCATAAATCAGAACCGAAAAAACAAATAAAATCAGTGACTTTTAAAATCTGCTTAGAATTATTTACTAACCTGTAAGTTCTGGCTATGTCAAAATGGTTTTTTGTATTCCTCCTTTCTACTTGGAGAGTTTAGATTTAATTATAAAAATATGTCTTTCTGTTCAAATTTAATTTCATTAAATTTCTAAATTTCTATGTCTTTGTGCAGCTGAAGATTGCTCTACATTTTATATTTGATGTAATGTTTACATTGTTCAATTAAATGGAGTCGAATGAAACCGATCGTACTGCATTACCTCTGGATATCCTTGTTGCTTATTTTGATTTTAATCACCTTATATACACACACACACACACACACACACACACACACACACACACACACATATATGTATACAAACAATATATGAGTATATGTACATGTATGTACATACCTTCATCTACATGTACACATAGATACATAACTGGGTACATGACGTGGCAAAAGAACATGGACAAAATGATAAACAAGGTACAACAAACAAGCAAGCCACATAGAAACATCTCCTTCATCAGGTGTGTGTGTGTATGTCCTGGGTATGAAAACAAACTGCATCCAGTGGCAAGGCTCCAGTTCGGGAGTCCAAGAGCTGTGGGGAATGTGGAGTTACGTCTTAGTTGTCATCACTCCCAGGTTTGCTCTGGCCCGAAGTAGTAGTACCTGTTAGGGCCCCATTTATGGGTTAAATAATTACCTTACTTGCGTGGCACCGGTAAGGTACTATCAGCCATTAAAAAGAACCACAGATTGTACTTGACAGCACTAGGATTAGAGCTCCTAACTACACTGTTAAGGAGCAGCCTGGCTCTCAGGAATTTGACCCGCCCTAGAATAGTGCAGCTGGTTGCTCTCCAAACCTCAGTCAAACCGTCCAACCCATGCCAGCATGGAAAACGGACGTTAAATGATGATGATGATATATATATATGTATATATATATATATATATATATATATATAGTTTACTGTGCCATTATAGGTTGGATCGACAAAAGGGTACTGTAAACTGTAAGAGATAAATATCATTTAATATACACAGAATCTGTAAAAGTGGAAATTCACTGTGTGGTGAAGTGTCAATTAAACCAACCCCTGTACTAAACTTTATTCATCAACCCCAGAAGGAAGAAAGGTAGAATTCAACCTTGATGTAATTTGAACTCAAAATGTAAATATCCACAACTAAATACCATTGGCATTTCATCTGTCATTCTGACAATTCTACTATTAAAATATGGCTGTGTGGTAAGAAGTTTGCTTCCCAATGACGTGGTTCTGGGTTCAGATCCAGTGTGGCATCTTGGGCAAGTGTCTTTTACTATAGCCTTGGGTCAACCAATACCTTGTGAGTAGATTTGGTAAACGGAAACAAAGAAGCCTATTGTGAATGTGTGTGTGTATTTGTCCCCAACCACTGCTTGACAACCAATGTTAGTTTGTTTATATCCATGTAGCTTAGCAGTTCAGCAAAAGAGACCAATAGAATAAGTACCAGGCTTATAAAAAAAATCAAAGTCCTAGGGCCAAATTGTTCAACTAAAATTCCTCAAGGCGGTGCCCCAGCATGGCCTGAGATTAATGACTGAAACAAGTAAATGACAAAAGGTAAAAAGAAACTTTAACCCTTTCGTTACCAACCCAACTGAAACCAGCTGAAACTGGCTCTGAGTAGAAATGTCTTGTTTTCATAAGTTTTGAATTAAAATCTTCCACCAAACATTAGTCACAATTTATGTTCCTAACACTAGCTTAATGATAATTAAGAAATATGGTAACAAAAGGGTTGATAAGAAAAATAATCAACAGAAGACATAAGAGAAGGAGACCTCAGTGTGGTCATTCTATATGCTAGAAATAATAGCCTAAATTTCCTTCAATCCACACCCTTCCAACTGCTTCTAATGTCTATCTGCCCAAATGTAGAAGTGTGTTTAACCTTTTTGATACCAACCCAGCTGAAACTGCCTCTGGCTTTGTAGTACAAATGTCTTGTTTTCATAAGTTTTGAATTAAAATCTTCCACCAAACCTTAGTCACAATTTATACTTAATGATAGCTTAATGATAACTAAGTTATTTTACTAAATTCTTTGTTATGTATAAAGTAATTGAAAGAAATACAGAACATCTCAAAATAAATACAGTAACGAAAGGGTTTAAATTTGTTTATTTCTTCTTTTGCAGGTTTTAATGCTGGTCTTGGTGCCTATAAATCTTGGACTGAGACTCTTAAACGGCTGCATGTAAGTTTAGTACCAGGGTTTTTTTCCCCCTTTTTTTAATTACACTTTTAATTTCTATGAAAACTAAAAAAAATAACTTTTGGTTTTAATTGTTAACTGCAGACAATCTCAGCCAAACAGATCTGTTCATTATTAACAACAACAACAGTATACTGACTGTTTTGCTGAGTGGGTTCTAACCAGTACTCTGTCCATTGCGACAACAAGGGTTTCGGTTGATCCGATCAATGGAACAGCCTGCTCGTGAAATTAACATACAAGTGGCTGAGCACTCCATAGATATGTCTACCTTTAATGTAGTTCTCAGGGAGATTCAGCATGACAGAGTTTGACCAGGTTAGACCATTGAATTACAGGTATTACTCATTTTTGCCAGCTGAGTGGACTGAATGGGTTAAACCCTTACATAAAACAATAAACCTATCAGTTTAGATATATCAGAAGTGGTTGTTGCCTTGAAGCTTATTCTAAGGGATTGTTGTCGTCATCAAAAACAACATGGTGGTGATGTGGTAGAATTGTTAGAGCATCAGGCACTCAGAAGTACCACAATTGGCCAACAGTAACAGGAACTTGTGTGTATGAACCATTTATAACATCTGTCATGATCTTCCAACATTGATCAAAGAATGATCTTCAAATGATGGATCTCACGGAAGCAGTGACAAGTGGCCAAGACCTTTGACTATATACTGTGCTTGAGAAGACTGGTTAAGCTAAGTGAAATCGTAGTCATGGTCTATGCCAATGTTTCATAACTGGCACCCATGCTGGTAACATATAAAAAGCACCCACTACACACTTGGAGCAGCTGGCATTAGAAAAGGCATCCAGCTGTAAAAACCATGCAAAATCAGATTGGAACTTAGTGCCGCTTACCAGTTTTCAGTCAAACTGCCCAACCCATGCCAGCATGAAAAATGGATGTTAAATGATAATGGTCATGGGTTGTGTGTGAGTTTTGTTTGGTATTTCTCCAAAATAAATCGCAACTAATTACAGAGACAACAACAGTGACACACTTCATCTTTTTACAAACTGCAGATGGACGACCTACTGAATAAAATAGAAATATTCTAAATGTGGGTGGAGGGAGTCTACAAATCATAAAACAGTGTGTTAAGAAACTAATTACTAACTGTTTTATATAGTATTTGAAGATTGTAGGTTATTGGGGAAAAAACTCGATACATTTTCTTCAAAGATTGATCAACAAATCGTGAAAAATTCCATCAAGAGACTCGCGGTCTTTTTTTGGAGTACATCAAAAGTATATAAAAATCAGTTTACATTATTCTTACTTCACCCACAGCTAGGCTTTGTTGTATAGAAATTAATTTCAGTTCTTCTTATTGACTGTACGTAAAATACATAATGCTTCATTAATGATGAACCGTCTAAAGTACAAATACACAAAGTAGGCGGATGGTGCAAAGTCCCTTCCAGACCTAGAGTTACGTGGTGGTGGAATAGTACGGTAGACAAAGCCATTAGAGCAAAGAAACAGGCCTGGAAAGCCTGGAAGGGTGGAGCTAGCAGGGAACTGTACCAGGTAGCCAAAAAGGAGGCTGGGCTGTAGGTATATATAGCCAAGGGCGAAGCAGAAAAGAAGTTTGCCAATGTCCAGTGACGTGAGGACCAAAGAACTGAAGTATTTCGGATTGCAAGACAGTGTGTGAGAGTAAATTGTGATGTCACAGGAGAGAAATGTGTCCACATGGATGATGGTGCACTTGCTTTTAATGATTCTGAAAAGAAAGAGGTTTGGAGAAGCCATTATGAAAGACTGCTGAACATGGAGAATGAATTGGAGGAGAGCCTGCCGAATGTTGACCCAGTAGAGGGACAGCTCCCTGATAGATAAAGCAATTAAGAGTATGAAGCCAGGAAAAGTCCCCGGCCCATCAGGAATCACTGCTGAGATGCTTAAAACATCTTGTGGTGTGGGCTATGGCCTAGTCACCCGCATTGTAAACCAGGTAGCTCATGATGGAGTCATACCCAATAACTGGCGTAGCAGCACCATAGTCAACTGCTACATGGGTAAAGGTGATGCTCTAGATAGAAATAACTACAGGGGTATCAAACTGCTGGATCAGGTGATGAAGGTCACAGAGAGCGTCATAACCCATCTCATTAGGGAGAGAGTCTGCTTAGATGAGATGCAGTTCAGTTTTGTGTCAGGTAGAAGCACCACTGATGCCATATTCCTGGTTCAACAACTGCAGGAGAAATACCTAACTAAAGATAAACCCCTATACTTAGCTTTTGTGGACTTGGAGAAAGCCTTTGACAGGGTCCCCCGATCCCTTATCTGGTGGGTGATGCTGAAACTGGAGATTGACGAATGGTTAATAACAGCTGTACAGGCCCTATACAGAGAGGCCGTTAGTAAGGTTAGGATTGGCAATGAGTATAGTGAAGAATTCCGGGTGGAAGTAGGGGGTCGACCAAGGTTCAGCCCTCAGTCCCCTTTTATTCATCATAATCTTCCAGGCAATAACAGAGGAATTCAAGACGAGTTGTCACTGGGAGCTCCTCTATGCTGATGACCTGGCCCTCATAGCAGAAACACTACTGGAACTAGAAAATAAATTTTGGGTGTGGAAGCAAGGTTTAAAATCAAAAGGCCTTAGAGTCAATGTAGCAAAAACCAAAGTTCTAGAAAGTAGGAAGGCGAACTCATCACACACACCCTCAGGTAGGTGGCCCTGCTCAATGTGTAGAAAAGGTATAGGTAGAAACTCCATAAGATGTACCCAGTGTAAGCTATGGACACATAAGAGGTGCAGCAACATCAAAGGAAGATTAACTGAGAAGATAGCATCCGTGTGCAGCAGATGCACAGGGGCAATAGACACCACATGCTCAGAAAACAGATTCCATCACACTCCAGGGGAAGAAACTAGAAGTAGTAGATAGCTAATGCTACCTAGGTGACCAAATTAGTAGTGGGGGGTGGATGCTCAGAGAGTGTTACCATGGGCAAAGTTTAGAAAGCTTCTACCCTACTGGTGACAAAGAGTCTCTCGCTCAGACGGAAAGGTAGATTGTACGATGCGTGTACGAACTGCCATGCTTCACGGCAGTGAAACATGGGCCTTGACTGCAGAGGACATGCGTAGGCTCAAAAGAAATGAAGCTAGCATGATCCGCTGGATGTGTAATGTTAGTGTGCACACATGACTGAGTGTAAGCATCCTGAGAGAAATGTTGGACATTGGATGTGACATGCAAGAGAGACGTTTGCGCTGGTATGGTCATGTACTACGGATGGATGAGGAGAGTTGTGTGAAGAAGTGCCATTCCTAAACAATTGAAGGAATCCGGGGTAGAGGTAGACCCAGGAAGACATGGGATGAGGTGGTCAAGCATGACCTTCGAACATTGGGCCTCACAGAGGCAATGACGAAAGACCGAGACCTCTGGAGATATACTGTGACTGCGAAGACCTGACAAATAAAGTGAGTTCATGGCGTATCCTTCACCAGCTTCACATAACCAGCCCCAGCCCATTCAAGTACTTTGGATCGTAGGGCAACCTGCTGTGCTTGAGGAGACCTTGAGTCAAGTACATCAACATCAAAATAAAAGTCAAATGGAAATTGTAGTTGTGATACCGATGCCGGTGGCATGTAAAAAGCACCATCCAAACGTGGCTGATGCTAGCGTCACCTTGACTGGCTTCCATGCCGGTGGCACGTAAAAAGCACCAACCGATTGTGGCCGTTGCCAGCCCCCCCCCCCCCGTTGGACCCTGTGCCGGTGGCACATAAAAAGCACCCACTACACTCACGGAGTGGTTGGCATTAGGAAGGGCATCCAGCTGTAGAAATACTGCCAGATCAGACTGGAGCCTGGTGTAGCCTCCTGGCTTCCCAAACCCCGGTCGAACTGTCCAACCCATGCCAGCATGGAAAACGGACGTTAAATGATGATGATGATGATACACGATTTTATACACTTCCTACACAGCATTCTCACTCTTTGCCATTCTCTTCAACTAATCACGTGGAAGTTTTACTAACAAGTTAAATAATGGAGGAAAAAATTTAGTTAACAAAGAAAGAAATTACACATAGGGGCAGCAGTTTGGATTGACCAAAGCCTTATGAGTGGATTTGGTAGATGGAAACTGAAAGAAACCCATCGTGTGTATATATATGTGTGTGTATGTTTGTCCCTTCACCATCGCTTGACAACCGATAGTGGTGTGTTTACATCCTTGTAACTTAGCAGTTTGGCAAAAGAGACCAAAAGAATTAGTACTGGGCTTACTAAGTCCTGTGGTCAATTTGTTCGAGTAAAGGTGGTGCTCCAGCATGGCCACTGTCAGATGACAAATAAAATGAAAAAAAAGAATTTCACTCACCACCACCTCTCCTCCCTCCCCCAATCATGTGAAAGCATTACAGACGGGACGGGCTAAGTAACGGAGGAACTTAGATTTGGAAATAAGTTAGGGTTGATGACAGGGCATCCAGCTGTAAAAAATTCCATCTTGACAAATTCCATCTGACTCCTGCAAGCATAGAAAATTGGACATTAAATGATGATAATCTTTTTTAGTGACTCGAATATAAACTGTGATTTTTGTTTATTTTATCTTTCAGAAAGAGAACATTGCTGCCTATTTCACTGAATTTTGTCAGCACAGTCATGACTGGTCAGCTATGTCTCTGAAGAAACTGAAATCCGGAATTAGGTTAACGACACCCATAATCAACCCATTTAGAAGCCCTGTTCGAATGTTTTCTGATGAAAACTGCTTGCCTTCATATAGCAATGCTTTCCTCAGCCACCTGGAATATGAAAATATTGACATTTTGAATAATTGTTGACATTATTTCAATGAAGATTTTGTGTTTTAGAGTCGTCATTAACCATTTCTGTTTTCCATATTCATTCGAGTTAAAATAGTTTGGAAATTAGGATTACTTTTACCTTCAAACATATCCTTTTACAACAAAGTACAATGTGTTGTACTCTTGGACTAAGTACTCATTTCTATGAACCCATCTCCCTGACACCATCAATTAACCAAATGTTAATAATTTTGAAAACAATTCAAGTAAATGAAGTCAGAGAAGTAATGCTTGTCACCACTTCAACATGGCTGTTCCATATGAACTGATGTTCTACTATTTTTAACTCCAAGAGGGTGCCTCCTCTAGCTGGTTATCGATGCAATTTGCACCCAACAGGGGAACGAACCCCTACCATCTAGCTAGAGATATTGTGTGTTGCACAAGTTTTAAACTATTCTAGCAACCTGTAATAGAAATCAGATTAAATGTCTTCTTCTGTAGTCCTAAGCCAACCAAAGCCTTGTGAGTGGATTTGCTTGAGAGAAACTGAATATATATTTAAAATGTAGGTGTTTGTGCACACCTTTGTCTTGAATCTAGACATTAAGTGATGGTTGCAAATGATTGTTCATTTCAAGTGTTCAGTGAAGACCATGCCAGGCCATAGGTGAGGGGCAGTAATATTACGTTGCTTTGAAACAGGTAAGGGTTGGTGACAAGAAGAACATCTGGCTGCAGGAATTGTACAACAAATTCTGTCTGACCCATGCAAGCATGGAAAAAAAATGGACGTCAAATGAGGAGATATATAAGTGTGGCTGTGTGATAAGAAGTTTACTTCCCAACCACAGTTTCAGGTTCACTCCCACTGCATGACATCTTGGGGAAGTGTCTTCTATAGCACCTTACTAACCAAAGCCTGTGAGTAAAACAGGTAGATAGAAATTGAAAGAAACCCATTCTGTATGTGTGTGTACGTCCTTGACATATGATAATTGTTAATGAGTGTTACTGTTATAAAAGTTGTCATTTCCAGTCTTCCACAAAATCATGACCAGCCAAGGATTGGTAACAAATGGCATTCAGGTATAAATTGGGTACGATAGCCTCAATTGAAGTGAAGACTTACAAGTGAGATTTGGTAAACAGAAACTGTGTAGAACCTCATTGCTGGGACCATTCCTGTGTAGGGTGGCAGATTTACTCAATTGCAAGAGATAACACCAGGTCTTGGGCTTTTTGTGAATCCTACTCGGTTGAATCATTCAGGCCAGATCTCCAGTTTAACAATGAACTTCCTCTCTCCAGTTTCTAAGATCCTAAATTGGAGGGCCTTGTAGGTGATGTCCTTTTTCAGGAAACATTAATTAAAATTATGGAAATGTATTCTGCATCTCAAATGTTTGGACTTGTACTGAAACTAAATTACATGGTGCAAGATATAAGTTAGCCATTCAGAATGTGATGCAGTAGAACTTCTTTGTCTGAAGAGGTCACAGTTTCAAGTGGTGTAAATTTTGATATATTACAAATGAATGTTTCAGTGAAGTTGATGGTCTAAAAGCATTTCTGAATGGCTAACTTGTGTCATCTATGTTGCAATCACATTAAAATAAAATATATTAATAACTACACAGATTCTTTCATTGGTTTCAAATTCCAGTAATTATGATTTTAATTATCATGTAACATCAGTCTTCCATGCTGGATGGTTTGATAAGATCCAAGTGATTAGAAGACTGCATCAAGCTCTCATGCCTGCTTTGGCATGGATTCTATGGCTGAATGCCTTTCCTAATGCACAACCACACTACAGAGTGTACTGGGGCTTTTTTTTTCCCCATGGCTCTAGCCCTAATGAGGTCACCATGCAACCCAAAAAGGTGATAACCTTCAGATGAGTGGGGCTACAGTAGAGAGAGGGATAAAAACTGAGCAAGAAGGTGCTGGAACTAGTTCATTGGCTGTAAAGATGCAACACAGCTTTAGAAAAAGAGTGATCAGGGTGAACTGGAAAGAGATAAAAGTAATGGTGACAGGTATTTGGGTGGATCTCAAGGTAAGATGAGTACAAATGATTGGGGATAGTTGAACAGAAAGTGTGTAGGTAAGTAGCTTTGCAAAAGAGATGATTAGATATAAAGAATGGGTGAGGAGGATTACTATGAGAAACAAATTTTGAAGGATGATGAAAGTAGAGGAGGTAGGAAGTGTAGAAATTAGGATGAAGGAGGTGAGGGGTAACCAATGATAAACAAGTTGGTTGAGATTAGGGAGAGATGACAGTAGGAAAAGAAGAAAAAAAGGTAGATGAATAGAAGCAGAATAGTAAATGATACAGCAGACAGAGGAGGAAAGAAAATATGGAGAGATGACGTGGTTGGATAGGTTGTAAGAATGGGGATAGTGAATGAGAAGATGTATGGTGGTGGAGGGGAGATAATTTGGTGACTCAGGAGGGTAATCAATGTAAAATGTGGGTGGAGAAGATATGAGTGGTAGAAATGTTTTTAGGAAGAAATTGGGCTGGGTTATGCTTTCAAAATCATTTTTGACCAAGTTGGGTGGGTCTTCTTGAGAACCACATACCATCAATCCTCCTCGTCCTTTGTAGTCTTCTGCATGAGGTTCAAAGTCCCGAGATCAGCCTCCACCACTCCATTTGCAGGTCTTCCTGGATTTTCCTCTTCTACAAATGGTTTAACCTCATCACAATATCTCTCTCTGTATTATAACACTGTTTGCCTCACAACTTTATTACCATCATTTGTATGAGTTACATGCATGAATAATGACAAAGACAAAGTTGAGAGAATAAAGCAATTTATTTTCAGATATATTAAACTCTAGAGAACAATAAAACAAAAAAAAAATGATAATAATAATAAACAAACAAAATAGACAATAGCTACAGTTATAATAATAATAATAATAATAATAATAATAAATTTGGCATGTTTCTATTGCAAACCAATGAAACAATTAAAATGCAACTGGTATGGAGATTATTTTCAAAATCACTATCATCACAAGACATTCATGATTTCATCACTCAGGGGTTGGTTTGGACAGATCTTCAAAATGTGAGTTTACCATAAATGGCAAGATGTTTGGACAAATCTTTAAAGTGTGATATCGTCACAATTGGACGGATCTGCAACACAATGTTATTGTTTCAACTATTTCTAGTTTTCTATCAATTCTACAAGAATACTCAACTCTCCTTAAGTCGCAAATTACTATATCACACATGCATGCATGCACGCACGCACAAGATCCTACCTTCATCTCATCACCTGATTAGCAACAACAAAAAATACATTAATTCTTTTTTAATCTCCAGTCCAACTCACATAATGCCATTCTTATGTTTATTTCCAGGATTGTCTATAAAGAATGCCATCATATTTATTACATTTTCCAAACCCAGCCACTTTCGCTATCCATTTTCTCTCACCATACAACCAGCTTTAGATAAAATAACCTTTTTCTAATGTTTAAGTTTAAAATAAACATAAGGGTTTGTTTTTACGTCTAGATTGGCCATAATTTCTAGATCTACCACAACACTTTAACTACTAAAATTTTAAAAAGAAAATCTGAAAGAAATGGAGGAGGAAAAGCAAAAGAAAGATAACAAAACAGACAAGAGTAAGAGGAGGAGGAAGGTCAAGCAAAAGGAGAAGAATAAGATGAAGACAATGTAGGGAAAATAGTAGCAGCATTAGTAGTAATAGAAGAAATATTTGCAAAAATTGTAATCTCAAAAGATAGAAATAATAATAATAATATATATATAAATTTGAAAATTGAGATTCAATGGGTATAAATTTATTAATTATTTAACATTGCCTTCACACCCAATTTAAATTACAAAACATAATATTTTTGCAAATTAAGTAGTCTGTGTGGAAGATCTTCAGGGCAAATTGGACATTATAGAGTCTGTTGGAGTATTTCAATTGATCAGAATGTAAACTAATGTTCATTTTGCCCTGAAGATCTTCAACCCAGACTACTCAAAATGCAAACTTATATTATTGTGTTTTGTAATTTAAATTGGGTGTGAAGTGAAACAATTGTAGGGCAATGTTAATTAATTAACAGGTTAATCCATTGAATCTCTCCGTTTTCAAACTCTTTAATAATATTTGATGTTTTATAATATATTTATTGAAGAAATATCTCTTCAAAACATATGTTAAACCAGGGTATCTTGGATAAAACTATCCTTATAAGAGGTATAAATTTATGTTTAGAATAAAATAAAAATTTTGGTCAGCTGCATAACATAATAGAATAAACATGTACCTAATATACATACATGTATATTATATGTATATACACACACGAGTGTGTGTATATATATGTTCATATTGAAATATGTAGTGTGCGCACATATACGCACTCACAATACTACAAATTTCTGGTGCAGTCTATCATCAATGAATCACTTAACTGCAAATGGGGAGGCACAGCTCATCTGCAGGCAGCTGAAGATGGGGAAGGGGAGAGGTGTATAATTAACAAAGGTTTCATTGTATTGCAGTGTTTAGGATACGAAATCCCTCTCACAACATTGACAGCAGAAAGAGAAGGAAAGCTACACTTCTTTCTTGAAAGTGAGGGATAGTGCGGGGCAAGGATTGTTTTGCCCTTGTATTTTATTAGGAAAGGGGTGGGATGGGGTCAGTCAGTAGGCCCTATTTATCACATACATGATAATTGAATATTTGAGTTATGAGAGCTAAGTTTCACTTAAGTATGAGTGAGAACTTAAGTGAATGGAAGAGGATTCTACCTCTAGGTCGCATTACGGGATGGAGCAAGGATTAATCCAGGATTAAGAAAAAGCCACAAAAAGAAATTTAATCTCCTTAAAGTGGAACAATTTTCATCCCTTACTATTTTCCAGAAACTTCTTTGATGGAAAGTGCTGTGCCTTCTTTATCCAACTGAACATACAAAGAAAAAAAGAAATTAAACTTTGAAAAGCAAGGATTGGGTTGAGGGTTCTATATAACATCGGGACCAATTTCTTTCACTTTACACACAGACCTCTCAACACTCACTTTTCGAAAGGAGCTGATATACTTAACTACTTGGTCATTCTTTTTTTTGAACGACCACAATGGTCAAAAAGTGACCAGTTTCTAAGACTAAATTTTATCTAATAACCCAATTATTTGAATTGAGAATAACTCGCTTTAGATAAGATTAACTATCAAAGAGGCCAAAAAAGTCAATACTGGCATTAGTAATTTTTGAGAAATATATATTATATAGAAATATATATGTCTTTGATTGGAAACTCACCTCTCAGAGATCCAATACCTCATAAAAAAAATAATAATTAAAAAATTTGTAATTAATGTGGTCATCATAATTAAGAAATATAGACAGATATTATTTTATGGCAAATTATAACCATTGTAAAACAAAGCATTTACCAACAAAAATATAAAATTATAATAACAATAACAGACAGGGAGGTATTAAGTTTGGCACAGGGTCACAAACTTGAAAAAGACTAATTTTTATCAAACCTGGAGTGATGAAGAGGGGAAAAATTCAACCACAGCAGGATTTGAATTGTGAATGAAAAGAGACAGAACTAAGTACTGCAAAGCACTTAGTCCAGCACTCTACCACTTAAATTACAATAATAATAATAGTAATAATCTGACAAATGCACATGACCATAAATTTGGAGCAAGGGGAACAGTCTTAATATTGACCCCAGTACTTGACTGGTACTTAATTTATCAACCCCGAAAGGATGAAAGGCAAAGTTGACCTTGGTGGAATTTGAATTCAGAGAATAAAGAGCTGGAACAAATACCACAAGGTATTTCGCCGATGCTCTAACATGTCTGCCAAGCCACCATGCTCCTGAATAACAACAATTTCAAACACATGGCTACAAATTTGTAAGGGGGGGGGGGGTTGATTGATTAAATCATATCCCTCCCTCCAGTTCTTGACTGATACTTTATCAACCCTGGAAGGATGAAAGGCAAAGTTGACCTCAGTAGGATTTGAACTCAGAACATCAAGAGCAGTAACTAAATACCAGAAGGCATTTTGTCCAATGCTCTAATGATTCTGCTAATCCACTGCCCCCTAATGATATAATAATGTTCATAACAACAATAAGAAGAAGAATTATAACAATGGTAATTATGATCTCTTTATAACATGACTTTTTCTGAAAACTTCTTTAATTCTTAATCTTTCCTATAGGAGTTTGGTTCTCAAAGACAGAAACGATGTTCAGAGCAGCATTGTAAGACATGTTGTTCCGAGCTTCCCAAGTGTTGCTACCCATGTGTGGTGTGACTACACAGTTTGGTAGCTTGTTGAGACGATGATCTTTCGGCAGTGGTTCAGGTTCAGTGACATCAAGTCCGGCAGCACCAATTTCATGACTTTTTAGGGCATCGTATAAATCATCGTGATTGATGACACCGCCACGACTGGTATTGATAAGAATTGCCGTATTCTTCATCTTCTTGAAGTTCTCTTTGTTGAAGAGATGATGCGTTGCTGGAGTCAGGTTACAGCAAATACAGATGACATCCGAATCTTTCAGTATGGTTTCCAGATCAACAAATTCTGCTCCAAGTTCTTGAGCAAATGATGATTCTTTGATATCATGGTAGATTAAACGAGAAATACAAAAGGCTTTCATGCGCCGAGCCACACCATATCCAATTCTTCCCATACCAAGAACTCCTATGGTGCGGTTTGCAAAACTAGATCCTAAAATCCACATTGGTTTCCAGAGGCCCCAGTTGCCATTTCGAACAGCAGCAATACCTAAAAATGCGAAGAAATATTTTTTACTTTTTTTTTTTTTTACATTAGCAAAAGGTTAGAAATTTTAAGAGTCATAATCAATGATTAAAATTTAGTTCATCATTAATACTTATTTTATCAGCCTCAGAATGGGTGGTGGGGGTGAAAACAATTGAAGATGGAATACAGGAAGGATGGATGCTACTAAATACTGTAAAGCTTTAGGCTGACATTTTAATAATGGTTACTAATTTAGGCATAAAGCAAGCAATTCTGAAGAAACAGCAATTCAATACCATCAACCAGAGTACTTGATGGTACTTTACTTTTATCTCTCTCTGTAGATAAAGTTGACCCCAGTGGAATTTGAACTTAGAATCATTGGAGTGACTTACCCATTACATTCTAACAGCATGCTGCTACCTTTTAATCCTTTAGCATATAAACTGGCCATATTTACCCCAAATATTCTACTTTTTTTTTATATTCAAACAGGCCAGATCTGGTTTCTCACACCTACCCCACAATGTCATTCTAAAAATAATCACATTCATCAAAATCTCATAACAATGAGAATGCATTACAAATCTAAAACAATGTGAATAAATAATGAATACATTTGATAGAATGACATGACTAGTAACAAGTTAACAGGTACAGTGTAATAAATCCTTGCAGCCAATTATACTGTCCCAGCACAATTGATAATTACGTTATTTACCCCACAAGGGTGAAATGCAATATGAACCTCAGCAAGATTTGAACTCAAGGAGTAAACAGTTTGCTATCGAACAGCTTTAATATATTTCACGTGACAAAACATGGAAGGCTCAAAGGAAATCTTTGTAAGCAACCATTTTAGCTTCTGTATCGAAGTTTTTGTTTATATGACAGTCTAGATCGTTTCCACATTCCTGTATGGGTGCAAGACATGAACCACATGTTAACCCTTTACAATTCAGATTATTAATCCTGTATTATCTTGTAGCTTTGATATTTCAAAGATATGATTGTTAATTTTCAGAATGACTTTGCAGGGTAAGTGTAAGAGGCCTAATCTGGTCAGTTTTAGCATAAAACAGGTAGAATGTTTAAGCCAGATATGGCTGGTTTAAATGTTAAAAGGGTTACGAACCTGGAGGCCATTATCAGTCAGTGTCTTCAGAGAATCCTTTTAGTCAGGTGTTGAGATGAGAGATTACATACACAGAAATCCTTCCTCAAACCCAGACAGTTCTTCTGATGAATCTTCCCCCATTTGAACCTCAACAACTAGCTACAACCTGGTCAATGAAGAAGAGGAAGGACCAAAGAAATGATTCAAGGAACCACAGAAGAGGAACAACATTTATTTTGATGGCCTCACTGTTGTAACAGAATTGAAGATATGAAGAAATGCACAGAGGACTATCAGAAGAAATGAGAACCAAGATTTATATACAGAATAATATCTAATCCTCTTCAGCCAGACATTTATTTATCCCATCTACAGATATAGAGGGATATATATAAATATATATATATATAAGTGCATTCCTCTGTCATCCTGTCATCCTCGGCTGTCTCCCGGAACCCATCTAGTGGCCTTGGCCATCCTCTCCCCTACCTTTGGGTAGCACATTAAGTTTGAGTAATGTTTGCAGGTTGTAGGTATTGTTTTGCTTATGAATTCTTCCAATTGCAAGTTTTCTTTTCAGGTACACGACACTGCTTTTCCCCTTCCCAGGCTACAGGCCCACACCCCCAACACCCATACTGTTAGGATTGGCACTCTCAACGTCGGCACGCTGAAAGGTAGATCTGGTGAAATTGTTGAGATGCTTGAACGGAGACGCGTAGATATGTGCTGCATCCAGGAAGTAAGATGGAGAGGAGGTTCTGCGAGGTTCCTCACAGGCAAAGAACACAGGTACAAGATTTTCTGGGCAGGGAACACTGACGGGGTCGGGGGCGTAGGAATACTTCTAGCGGAGAAATGGGTGGATAAGGTAATCGAGGTCGTTAGAGTAAGTGACAGAGTACTTAAGATCAGACTAGTGCTTCATCATAGATTAGCTACTGTCATCTCAGCCTATGCACCTCAACCGGGGCTACCAGATGGTCTGAAAGACCAATTCTATGACACCCTCTTGCAAACTACCTCGTCGACGAGTGACAGGGACCTTCTCTTTGTGGCTGGAGACTTCAACGGTCATGTCGGACGTCGTGCTGGAGGCTTCCATGGCATACATGGAGGCTATGGCTTCGGTTCCCGCAACGAGGAGGGAACCAGACTGCTGGAGTTCTGTGATGCAACCGATCTTATGGTCTGCAATACCAACTTCAGGAAACCTGCCAGTCACCTAGTCACCTACCGCTCCGGCAGACACTCTAGCCAAATCGACTACATCCTCGCCAGAAATAGGGAAAGAGGGCGGCTTATAAATGCCAAAACCTACCCTGGCGAAGAATGTACCCCACAACATAGATTAGTAGTTAGTGACTTTGGGATCAAGGCAAAATGGGTGCCCAGAATTAGACAGGCTTGGAGGAGAAGGGTGTGGAAGCTTAAAGACCCTGCAAACGGACAGAGACTTAGAGACAAGTTACTTGAAGCATTTAACGAAATAGAAGGGGATATAGCATCATACAACGTGGAAGACAATTGGAGATTTCTGCGGGACAACCTGTTGAAAGCCACCAACCAGATTTGTGGGTGGTGTAAGGTCCCCTCCCGACCCAGAGTAACGTGGTGGTGGAACAAGGAGGTAGACAGGGCTATTAGACAAAAGAAACAGGCTTGGAAGGACTGGAAGAACGGTGGTAGCAGGGAATTGTACCAACGTGCCAGAAGGGAGGCTAGGCGACAGGTTTATTTAGCCAGAGGGGAAGCAGATAAGGAAAGATTTGCCAATATTCTGCACCGTGAGGACCAAAGACTCGAGGTATTTCGTGTTGCAAGACAGTGTAGGAGAGAGAATAGTGATGTTGTAGGAGAGAAATGTGTTCGCATGGATGATGGTACGCTTGCACTAAATGAGGATGCAAAGAAAGAGGTCTGGAGATGACACTACGATAGATTGCTTAATAAAGAGAATGAATGGGAGAAAGAGAGCCTGCCGTATGTCGACCCAATAGAGGGACCAGCTATTCGAGTTGATAGTACCAGGATAGATAAAGCAATTAAGAGTATGAAGACCGGGAAAGCCCCCGGCCCATCAGGAATCACTGCAGAGATGCTCAAAATATCTGGCAGTGTTGGCTATAGCCTAGTCACCCGTATTACGAACCAGGTGATACACGAAGGAGTCATACCCAATGACTGGTGTAGCAGCATCATAGTCAACTGCTACAAAGGTAAAGGTGACGCTTTAGATACAAATAATTACAGAGGCATCAAGCTGTTAGATCAGGTTATGAAAGTTACAGAGAGGGTCATGGCCTAACTAATTAGGGAGCGAATCAATTTAGATGAGATGCAGTTTGGGTTCGTGTCAGGTAAAAGCACTACTGATGCCTTATTTCTAGTGAGACAGTTGCAGGAGAAATACCTAGCTAAGGATAAACCTCTGTACCTGGCTTTTGTTGACATGGAGAAAGCCTTTGACAGGGTCCCCCGATCCCTTATCTGGTGGTCAATGAGGAAACTTGGGATAGAAGAATGGTTAGTGAGAGCTGTGCGAGCCATGTACAGAGATGCTGCCAGTAAGGTGAGGGTTGGAAATGAGTACAGCAATGAATTCCGGGTAGAGGTAGGGGTCCACCAAGGTTCCGTCCTCAGCCCCCTCTTATTTATCATAGTCCTCCAGGCAATCACAGAGGAGTTCAAGACAGGTTGCCCCTGGGAGCTCCTCTATGCTGATGACCTTGCCCTAATTGCGGAGTCACTATCAGAACTAGAGGAGAAGTTTCAGGTGTGGAAGCAAGGTCTAGAATTGAAGGGCCTTAGAGTCAACCTAGCTAAAACCAAAATCCTAATAAGTAGGAAGGTAGATAAAACACAAACCCCTTCAGGTAGATGGCCCTGCTCAGTATGTAGAAAAGGAGTAGGTAGTAACTCTATAAGATGTACCCGGTGCAAGCTATGGACACATAAGAGTTGCAACAACATCAAAGGCAGGTTAACTAGCAAGTTAGTTTTTGTTTGTGGCAGATGTTCAGGTGCAATAAAAACTGTAAACAAACAGGAAACAACTATCTCATTCCAGGGTGAAAAACTAGAGGTAGTCGATAGCTTCCGCTATCTGGGCGACCAAGTTAGTAGTGGGGGTGGGTGTGCTGAAAGTGTAGCTGCTAGAATAAGAATAGCCTGGGCAAAGTTTAGAGAGCTCTTACCCCTGCTGGCGACAAAGGGACTCTCACTCAGAGTAAAAGGCAGACTGTATGACGCATGCATACGAACAGCCATGCTACATGGCAGTGAAACATGGGCTGTAACTGCTGAGGACATACGTAAGCTCGCAAGGAATGAAGCCAGTATGCTCCGTTGGATGTGTAATGTCAATGTGAATACCCGTCAGAGTGTAAGTATCTTGAGAGAAAAGCTGAACATTAGAAGCATCAGTTGTGGTGTGCAAGAGAGACGATTGCGCTGGTATGGACATGTGGTGAGAATGGATGAGGATAGCTGCGTGAAAAAGTGCCACACCCTAACAGTTGAGGGAACCCGTGGAAGAGGTAGGCCCAGGAAGACCTGGGCTGAGGTGGTGAGGCAAGACCTTCGTACATTGGGCCTCACCGAGGCAATGACTACTGACCGAGACCTTTGGAAATGTGCTGTGCGTGAGAAGACCCGGCAAGCCAAGTAAGATCGTTGCCAGTGCCCCATGACTGGTTCTTGTGCGGGTGGCACATGAGATGCACCATTTTGAGCGTGGCCGTTGCCAGTACCGCCTGACTGGCTCCCGTAGGATTTTCGAGCGAGATCGTTGCCAGTGCCCCTGGACTGGCTTGTGCGGGTGGCACATAAAAGACACCATTTCGAGCGTGGCCGTTTTCGTGCGGGTGACACGTAAAAGCACCCACTACACTCTCTGAGTGGTTGGCGTTAGGAAGGGCATCCAGCTGTAGAAACTCTGCCAAATTAGACTGGAGCCTGGTGTTGCCATCCGGTTTCACCAGTCCTCAGTCAAATCGTCCAACCCATGCTAGCATGGAAAGCGGACGTTAAACGATGATGATGATGATGATGATGATTAGTGACCTTGCACTAATTGCTGAGTCACTTTCAGAACTAGAGGAGAAGTTTCAGGTGTGGAAGCAAGGACTAGAATCGAAGGGCCTTAGAGTCAACCTAGCTAAAACCAAAGTAGGAAGGTAGACAAAACACAAACCCCTTCAGGTAGATGGCCATGCTCGATCTGTAGAAAAGGCGTAGGTAAAAACTCTATAAGATGCACCCAGTGCAAGCTATGGACACATAAGAGGTGCAGCAATATCAAAGGAAGGTTAACTAGGAAGTTAGTTTTTGTATGTAGCAGATGTTCAGGAGCTATAAACACTGTAAATGTGCAGAAAACAACTTCTGTCACATTCCAGGGAGAAAAACTAGATGTAGTTGATAGCTTCCGCTATCTAGGTGACCAAGTTAGTAGTGGGGGAGGGCGTGCTGAAAGTGTAGCTGCTAGAATAAGAATAGCCTGGGCAAAGTTCAGAGAGCTCTTACCTCTGCTGGTGAAAAGGGGCCTCTCACTCAGAGTAAAAGGCAAACTGTATGATGCATGTGTACGAACAGCCATGCTTCATAGCAGTGAAACATGGGCCGTGACTGCTCGCAAGGAATGAAGCCAGTATGCTCTGATGGATGCGTAATGTCAGTGTGCATACTAGACAGAGTATTATAGTACCTTGAGAGAAAAGTTGAACTTACGAAGTATCAGTTATGGTGTGCAAGAGAGACAATTGCGCTGGTATGGTCATGTAGCGAGAATGGATGAGGATAGCTGTGTGAAAAAGTGCCACACCCTAGCAGTTGAAGGAACCTGTGGAAGAGGTAGGCCCAGGAAGACCTGGGATGAGGTGGTGAGGCATGATCTTCGAATATTGGGCCTCACCGAGGCGATAACTTCTGACCGAGACCTCTGGAAATATGCTGTGCGTGAGAAGACCCGGCAAGCCGAGTGAGACCTAAATCTAAGGCCTCAGCCAGTCCACTTATGCGCACCTTCCTTCATTGGACACTAAACTTCACTTGCGAAGACCTGTTGAGGCAAGTGAAATCGAAATTGAATTAAATTCGACGACTGGCACCCATGCCAACGTCATCTTCATTGGACACGAAACTCAGCTTGCGAAGACCTGTTGGGGCAAGCAAATGCGAAATCTTGATGACACCAGAGCGTCGCCTTTCTGGCACTTGTGCCTGCGACATGTGTAAGGATTTTTGAGCGAGATCGTTGCCAGTGCCCCTGGACTGGCTCTTGTGTGGGTGGCACATAAAATACACCATTTCGAGCATGGCCGTTGCCAGTACCGCCTGACTGGCCTTCGTGCTGGTGGCACGTAAAAGCACCTACTACACTCTCGGAGTGGTTGGCATTAGAAAGGGCACCCAGCTGTAGAAACTCTGCCAAATCGGATTGGAGCCTAGTGTAGCCATCTGGTTTCACCAATCCTCAGTCAAATTGTCCAACCCATGCTAGCATGGAAAGCGGACATTAAACGATGATGATGATATAAATATATATATAAATATAAATACATATATATATACATATATATATATATATATAAATATATATATATATATATATAAATATATAAATATATATAATATATAAATATATATTTTGTATGTGTATTTCGTGTGCAAGATTCTTGATGTGGATACGTGTGTTGAAAGAAATACAATTAAACCTTGGGAGAGGCATTATGCCGGTAATAAACACACGCACTGGTTCAGTCCTTTATTAATTTAATTTATATAGTTTTTTGTTAAATTATTTCATTGCACTCTTGCAATCTCTTCAGTAACTTGTCTCTCCACTTCCATTTATTTTGAATATATGATCTGGCGTTGTTTTGGCGTTGTTTCGAAACTGTTTGGTATGAGCATGTGAGTGTGTGCAAGTTCGTATGTGTGCACGCTCATATGTGTGCACGCACTTATGTGTTCGTGCTTATATGTAAGTATGTGCGTCCATATGTGTGTTTGTAACAATTTCGTTTATATCAGATCAGATAGAGACTTTTTAATTAATTTATTTACGTTCATATTCCGCATCATATGTGTGAACAACACATGCAACCATGGGCAATTGTAAGGCCCTCATCTACGTGTATTTGGTGTTTAAAATTGGTTGCGTTTCAGTTATGAGGACCGACTCCTGTATTTGTCGCAACGATGCGTCACCGGGGTGTCTAGACAGGATTTCTATGTTAATTCTGTTCAGTACACCACCATGTTGTTCTTTGGCATGCTGGTAGAGCACCGAGGTTTGTTTTTGATTATTATAGTCCCTCCAATGTTCGTTTACACGCTCAGCCAAACTTCTTGCCGTCTCACCTATGTATGTGGTGTTTCTGTTTTTACACTCACCATCCATACAGCTTATTTTGTAGACTACATTTCTGGCTTTGCAGTTGGCACCAGGACTATTTTTGCACACAATGCAACTCTCCTCAACACACCTTGTTCTTCTGAAGGGATATGTTTTACATATTATTGATCTAATTGATCTCCCTGGTTTTTCTATAACATTTATCCTCAACTTGGTACTTTTGAGGATTTTTCGAAATCTGCGGGCCAGTTCTCCGTGTGGCGTGGCGTCCACAAACATTACTCCCTGGAACTTGTCGGTATTGTACCACGTGGTCTTTTTGTTTGTTTTGTCACTAATCCTTTGTAGTCTATTCCACTGTTTGTTACGGTATCTAGGTTGTGTTCCATTTGTATCTTTGACAACAATCTCCTCAAATTTCTTGTTAGCTCCTCTGTATACCCGGATTCTATCTTTCTGGCTGTATCCCGAAAATTGCATGCGATGCATGAAGTCTTGAATATGTTTTTGCTCCTCCCATGGATCGCACAGGGGGGATATGTTTTTCATTATTCTAACCAAATCGGCTACTAATATATCTTAATATATAAAGCTGAAGTTGTGTGTCTGTGTGAAGCCTTTTTAAAAGTTTATAGAAATCCACATTTTCCACTTTTTCGTAAAAATTTTTACATCAATGGAATTTTCTCGATGTGAACTTTCTAGTGCAGTAATTAGATTTTTTAAATTCCGTTTACTTTGTGTGATTTAATGGAGATTTGGCTGTCGTTTCTAGCAACTTTTATATTTCTTCTCTTCTACCTGTACCGGCGTTGTTATAGAGAGTAAGCGTAAAAGAGGGAGAGAGAGAGAAAGTGATACATACAAAGTCAGATTAACTTGGTTACATTTTACACTCTTACTTCTTCCTCTCTCTCATTTAATACCTTTCCTCTACCTCTAACATATTTTTCATAACATAGAAACGTAAAAACACACACGACCACACATACGTGATCTGTGACAACAACATTATAGATATAAGATTTAGTTTCTGTGTTTCTTATATAAACACGTGCACGCATTGCTATTTTATAACTGTCTTCCGTTCTCTCTCTTCATTGCTACCATCTCTATTCCTTTCCCCCCCCCTCTCTCTCTCTTCCTCTTCTCTCTCACAAAACATTCACTACAATATAACTCATGTTCGTCAATGTTTGGTAAATATACCACGATTTTCATTAGGGTGTTAGTGTTGGGTTTATGTATCTATCTCTCTCTCTCCCCCTCTTTTATTCTTACTCTCTATATTATATGTTGAGCGCATAATTACTGCATTGGATAGTTCACATCGAAAAAATTCCATTGATGTAAACATTTTAAAATTGTTTACTTTGTGTGATTTAAGGGAGATTTGGCTGTTGTTTCTAGCAACTTTTATATTTCTTCCCTTCTACTTGTACACACAATCATTGACTACAATATAACTCATGTTCATCAATGTTTGGTAAATATACCACGATTTTCACCAGGGTGTTAGGGTTAGGTTTTTAGGGTTAGGGTTTAGGGTTACGGTTATGGTTAGGGTTAGGATTAGTGTTACGGTTTTAGGGTCAGGGTTAGGGTTTAGGGTTAATGTTAGGGTTAGTGTTAGGATTAGGTTTAGGATTAGGGTTGGGTAATCGTGCGGGTGTTAATCTGAAAAATTACAGATATGTGAAAACTACCGACCCGGCCATCTATTATAACTTTTGTTGTTCTGTTTAATATATACATAGATTATGCCTCCAAAGAAGAGAGTTCGCTGGGGAAAGAAAGCAACCAGCTTAAAATGACAGCAACAGACTGCAGCAATTCACCACATTCCAGAAGCTTCTTTGAACATAATGCAAAATGGTGCATCAACATCTTCTGCCCAATCTGATAGAATTCTGGCAGAACTGTAGCAACAGATCGCCAGCAATTGCTTCATCACAAATTGCCGTCCTAGCTCCTGCTAAAAGGGATTACCCTGCTATGTATAATCAGGGCAGCGCAAAAAGTTGTTTTGCACAAGCATTTCTATACGCTTAATAATGTTACGCAAAACAGCCTTCAGACTTTCCCTACTAATTTCATCGTCTTTTGAATTATGAACATATTTACATCATAAAGGTTTTTTCGTTGTAAGGCTTTCTTTTTTTAGTTGATTTTCACCGAGCAAGACTTATCGTAGATGGCGTAATAAGTCACTCCCGGACAAGGTCGTGTTATACTGCTAGTATAAATATATATACATATATATATTTTGTATGTGTATTTCGTGTGCAAGATTCTTGATGTGGATGCGTGTGTTGAAAGAAATACAATTAAACCTTGAGAGAGGCATTATGCCGGTAATAACCACACGCACTGGTTCAGTCCTTTATTAATTTATAAGCAGTATATAGTTTTTTGTTAAATCATTTCATTGCACTCTTGCAATCTCTTCAGTAACTTGTCTCTCCACTTCCATTTATGTTGAATGTAAATATAAATATATATAAATATATATAAAATGTAAATATAATATATATGTATATACATAAATATATATAATGCAAGAGAGTTAGGGGTTGAGGATTCAACCCACTAAGGGATAGTATCTATCCAATATACTGCTGGGAGGGTACCCAATTATTGTTACACTAGTGTAATAAGTGGGTGCGGGTAAAGGGGGTGGTTGTCTTACCCTATCCTCCATTTTCTAATTGCTATATAAATATAAATATAAATTATATATATATATGTATATATATATATATATAATGTGTAGTATATTGCCACTTAAGTGTGGCTGACCCCTAGGGGTGGATGTTACTGTTGCTTTTAGCCCCAGGAGGACATCTCCTCCAGCTGGCTTATCAACACACTACTGTGTCCTGTTTGCCAAGGGAAGTTATCCCTCTCACCATGATCTGTAGCACGAACGGATCCGGATTTCAGGGTTATTTCCCTTCGTCAGCGTTCGATAGCCACTGATCCTTTGTGAGAGAGACAAAATCTTGGCAATCTTATATCTACTTTACCAGTGAAATTCTTCACTGATATCGAAAAGGTGAAAACAAGCAATGTTAATTCTCTAAATGAAGTATTAACAGTAACTGCACGATAAAGTGTAGTATATTGCCACTTAAGTGTGGTTGACCCCTAGGGGTGGATGTTACTGTTGCTTTTAGCCTCAGGAGGACATCTCCAGCTGGCTTATTGACACACTGTGTCCTGTTTGCCAAGGGAAGTTATCCCTCTCACCATGATCTGTAGCACGAACAGATCCGGATTTCAGGGTTATTTCCCTTCGTCGGTGTTCGATAGCCACTGATCCTTGGTGAGAGAGACAAAATCTTGGCAATCTTATATCTACTTTTCCAGTGAAATTTTTCACTGATATCGAAAAGGTGAAAACAAGCAATGTTAATTCTCTAAATGAAGTATTAACAGTAACTGCACGATAAAGTGTAGCATATTGCCACTTAAGTGTGGCTGACCCCTAGGGGTGGATGTTACTGTTGCTTTTAGCCCCAGGAGGACATCTCCTCCAGCTGGCTTATCGACACACTACTGTGTCCTGTTTGCCAAGCGAAGTTATCCCTCTCACCATGATCTGTAGCACGATATATATATATATATATATATACATATATATATATATATATATATATATATATAATTTTACTGGTGAGTGTGTTAAATTTTAAGGCACAATAAGATCATGACTCTCCCCAGACACAACAGAATATGCTTCAACACACGAAATCACACAAAAAATTTGCAAAGGAGACTGCTACGGTGCAGTATAAGATAGGACCCCTATTCTTGCCTAATGGCTCACTGGCTGCAGATCCCACATGGATAAGTGAAGTGCTCAGTACACAATTCAAGAGTGTCTTCACCTCTCCTCTGAGTCACATGCAGATAAAGAACCCAGCTGATTTCTTTGACAATAGCACTCAGCAGAAAAAGACTGCATCCATTACCTACATCGACATTGAAGAGGAAGATGTGATAGCTGCCATAAATGAAATGAGCTCAAATTCGGCAACTGGCCCCAATGGTTTCCCAGCTGTCCTCTTAAAGTCGTGTAAACAAGAATTAGCAGGACAACTCCAGATACTCTTCCAGAGTTTCCTTGCAAATGGTAAACTTCCCAAAAAGCTGAAGGAAGGCACCATATGTCCTATCCATAAAGGTGGAAGCAGAGCAGAGGCTGGGAACTACAGGCCCATCTCTCTGACTTCATATATTAGCAAAGTCATGGAACGAATTGTCAGAAGGAGATTGATTGCGTTCCTAGAAGAAAATGACTTGCTGAATGAGACCCAGCATGGTTTCCGTCCAGGTAGAAGCTGCCTCACGCAGCTCTTGCAACATTATGATTGGGTCCTGAAGCAGCTACTTGACCATTCAAATGTTGATGTGATATATCTCGACTTTGCAAAAGCCTTTGACAAAGTTGATCATGGCTTGATATGTCACAAGCTGCGAAACCTTGGCATAGCTGGTAAATTAGGAGAGTGGCTGCATGACTTCCTGAATGGTAGAAGTCAGACAGTTGCAGCCAATGGAGAACTATCTAGGGAAACACAAATATTGAGCGGTGTTCCACAAGGAACTGTTCTGGGGCCACTACTGTTCATAGTGGCCCTTCTGGACATGCCCACGGTCTCTCAGAGAGCCACTGTCACTAGCTATGCTGATGACACAAAGATATCTCAGGCAATAAAGAATCCTGATGATATTGTAAGCCTGCAGAATGACCTAAATGCAATATATGAGTGGGCAGAGCAAAATAATATGCAGTTCAATGCAAAAAAATTTCAAGTACTGCGCTACAAGACCACAAGTACCTCCCAACTGGCATACACAGGGCCTGGAGGTACTGCAATCCCAGAACAACAAACAGTAAGAGATCTGGGCATCAACATGTGTAGTGATGCATCATTTCACATGCACATTGTCAAGTTGACAGCAAAGTGCAGACAACTGGCAGGGTGGATACTGAGGACATTCCGTACAAGGGATCAAAAAGTCATGTTGACTCTATGGAAGACATTTGTTCTGAGCCGCCTAGACTATTGCTCTCAGTTGTGGTCACCACACAGTGTTAAGCGGACAGCAGAACTCGAGGCAATTCAGCAGCACTATACAAAAAAGATCGCCACAGTCCAACAGATGAACTACAGGGAGTGACTGAAGGCACTAGGTCTCTACTCCCTGGAGCGCAGGCGGGAGAGATATGTAATAATATACATATGGAAAATACTGGAAGGACTGGTGCCAAACTTTGGCATCAAGTACTACAGGAATGCCCGCACGGGTCGCCACTGCATGGTGCCAAAGGTACCGTCCACTGCATCTCACATAAGAACGAGATACTGCAGCAGCCTCGGTTTCAGAGAACCTCAGCTCTTCAATGCCCTGCCAAAACATTTGAGAGACATGCAAGACATGGATGCGGAGGTCTTCAAGACAAAACTTGACGCTTTCCTCTCCACGATACCAGACGAACCAATGGCTCGTAATGAGACGCAGTTTAGGGCAGCGATGTCAAATTCTCTTATACACCAGATGTGCCATCAAAACTCTTGATTGGACCATATCAGGTGGGGGAGAAGAGCCATGCAAGGAACGTGAAGAGAGCACAGCATAGAGACGGAAAATCACGGTGGTGCACCAGCATGACCGCAGCCACTTGGCTGAAACCCATAAATAAATAAAAATAAATAAATAAAATATAAATATATATATATATATATATATATCTGAGAGATTTAGAAATTTATTATTTCTAAATTTTGTAACCAGTGAATGTATTTCACTGAAATAGTATATCCTTACGAGAGTGAAACAGACTTCTTCAACTAGCCAGTCGTGCTACTTCAGGCTGATGATGAGCAAATACTCAGAAACATGTCCCTGAATGCAGGCTAGGCTGGGTGGAGGAGTTTGTCTCCCCCTCGGAAGGATAAGGGCACAGGAAATGTGTCAAGGCCTAATAGGAAGCGGTCCAGCTTCCGAAGGCTAAACAGCAGTAGTATATTCCCTTATTGGGACTGTCACGTTAAGTTGGCAGTATACAACTACTTTATCGCATCACTACTGCTTAAGTCTCTCTGCGAGATTTAGAAATGTATTATTTATATATATATAAGGAGAGTAGGTGTGTATTCTTAACTGGGTTTAAGGAATGGTTGTTATTTAAGAATATATATATGAAGTGATCCAAACCTTAATCTATATAGGGATGTTCTCTGTAGAAGGTGGAATAACATAAGCATGCAGTTGAGAAAATGGTTAAGAACTGAGGTACTTACCTTCTTCAATGCGTCTACTAACTGCCAACGCTAAAGTAACCGCAAACTCTGAAACACAATCGGTGGATATCTTCGACAAGTTACACGCAATGATGTTGCGCGCTTTGCATTCCTTCAAATCAATATGTTCATAGCCAACCGACAAAGTGGACACTACCTTCAGATTAGGACCTGGAAAACAGATTGAACAAACATTCCTGAACAACAGATTGAACAAACATTCCTGAACAACAGATTGAACAAACATTCCTGAACAACTTCCTATGTTTAAAAGTTACTTCCAAATATGCAGCAATTTGTTTTGTTTTTTTTCTGTCTAAGCAGAAGGAAGCCTTGACAGGGCTGCCAAGACTGGTGGGTGGCGTATCCTGAAACCAGGAAACTGGTCTGAATGCATTGCAACAGAATTGGTGCTATTGGAGAAAAACACTGCAGAACTGAAAGCATTTGAAACACTGAATTACCAAAGATTTCTGACAATCAGCTGAACTGACCATCAAACAAGTTGGGACATGAGGAAATAGGAAGGGAAAAAGAATTCTTGGCAATGCTCCAGCATGGTTCCAATGACTGGGGTTGCCTTCAAAGTTGTAATCACACAAATTGACCCCAGGACTTAAGTCTGACACTTATTCTCCAGATCTTTTTTGCCAAACTGGTTACAGCGGCATAAACAAATCAACACTGTATACCCCACCACTGCTTGACAACCACAAGATTCAGTTGAGTTGGGTACTTAAATTGAGGCAACTTACTAGTTCGGTATAATCTGCACACCCCAACAAGATTATTTGAATATCAAGACTCTGTATAGGGGTATTTGTACCCAATATCCCTGTCGTGTTGTAGACAACGCAACTCAGCTAAGTGAAGATATCTGCTCTTGGTAATTCAGACGTGTATGTTTTTTAAAAGTACTTTCTATAGTATTTCTGAAGTGCAGATTCCAAGGTAACAAAGATGTACAGGTGTCAATTTATTATGGCCATTTCAAACATCCCCATTTAATTGACTAATGAAAACATTACATCAATTTGAAAGAAACTGTTCTCATATGACCGCATAGGCTTCAAACAAAGGATAAACTAGTTTTAACAAATTTACATCAATAATGGAAACCAAAATATTGACATTGTTTCCTTTTATGACAGAATGAGAATATTTTGGCTTCCATTATTGATGTAAAATTGTTAAAAAAATGGTTTATGCATTATGTTTGAAGTCTATGTGGTCACCTGACAAGAACAGTTTTTTGGAGTGGCTCCATTTCATTAATTAATGAAAACCTCACATCAATTTGAAAGAAACCGTTCTTGTCAGATGACTGCAAACATAAAGAATAAACTATAATTTAACAAATTTACATCAACAATAGAAACCACAATATTTTCATTCTGCCACAGTTATAATGAAAGGAAACAATGTAAATATTTTGGTTTCCATTATTGATGTAAATTTGTTTAAAAAAATGGTTTATCCTTTATGTTTGAAGTCTTTGCAGTCATCTGACAAGAACAGTTTCTTTCAAATTGATGTAAGGTTTTCATTAGTCAATTAAATGGTGCCACTTAAAACAGCCATAATGAATTGACACCTGTACATCTTATATATATATATATATATATATATATATATAATCGGTCATAATGTCTTACGTTTAAGATGATTCCCATGCTTTCCCTGATGAGAAGGTTACAATTTTAATATCAAAGATCCCTATGGATCACACAGGTTGTAATCCTTTGAAACATATGTAGGAATAAAGTATGCAATTATAACATGCGTTTTCTCCAATCCTTAAATATACTCAAATACCCAAAATTTCAAAGAGTTCCGGCCTTAAAAACAGGAGCTAACCACAGTTATTTTGTGTTCTTTGCTACATTGGTTTCTATTAACCCATTTATTCTATCAGAAGAATTTTTATTCATTAAGATAGAAGAAATACACACATATATATATATATATATATATATATATATATATATATACATATACATACATACACACCCATACTCAATGGGCTTCTATGCAGTTTCCATCTACCAAATTCACTCACAAGGATTGATCCACCCAGGGTTATAGAAGACACTTGCTTAAAGTGTCATACTTAAAATTCTTCAAGGCAGTGTCACAGTATGGCCACAATCTAATGACTGAAACAAGATATACACACATGGGCTTCTTTCAGTTTCTGTTTACCAAATCCATTCACAAGGTTTCGATTGGTCCAGGGCTAGTAAAAGACACTTGCCTGAAGTGCTGACCAGTAGGATTGAACCCAAGATCACATGAAAAGTAACAATGATAATTACTTAATTATTTGCCTCAAGACTAACAAACTAACACTATATTACAATCCATAATGTTAACAGTACAAATACGTCTGAACCTTCTGTGCCTTTAATTATGCCAACATGCATCTATGCACTTATGTAAGTGTGTATATGTAGATGTATGTATACGTTTTTTTTTAGTTTTTTTGTTTGTTTTTTCCAGAAAGAAAACCTTTTGTCATCCTACACACTGTATGCATTTGCTATTCTGACTTCTTGGAATAGTTTTTAAAGCATGTTAGATACAAAGTTGCAAGCACCGTCTCTCTCTCTGGAGAGAGAGGGGAGAGGAAGAGAGAGGGGGAGCGGGAGGAAGAGAGAGCGGGGAGGAAGAGAGAGAGAGCGGGGAGGAAGAGAGAGAGCGCGGGGAGGAAGAGAGAGAGAGCGGGGAGGAAGAGAGAGAGAGCGGGGAGGAAGAGAGAGAGAGCGGGGAGGAAGAGAGAGAGAGCGGGGAGGAAGAGAGAGAGAGCGGGGAGGAAGAGAGAGAGAGCGGGGAGGAAGAGAGAGAGAGCGGGGAGGAAGAGAGAGAGAGCGGGGAGGAAGAGAGTTTTGATTGCATCGTCATTTCTTTCCCATTTCGAACAAAACTGTCCGATGAACGGGAACGTGAAACTCCGAGTAACAGTCTTGTGACGATCTTACGGTACGAGTTCTAAATACCAGCTTTTTCCGTAAAAAGTGTTGGAGAGAAACAGGGAAACGACGTCATAAAAGCGAAAGAGATACAGAGAGCGCGATTTCTTTTGAAGGGTTTACGGTTAGGGTTAGGGAATTCCGTCCCTAACCGTAAACACTAACACTAACCCCCTAACCCTGACACTAAAACCCTAACCTTAACAACGTATTGAAGATCGTGCGGGTGTGACGGAAAAGGCCGATCTTTGGTAAAGATTGCCGAAGACACTTTTTACGGAAAAGGCCGATATTTAGGACTCGTATCGTAAGATCGCCACACACGCAGTGTAGCTAAAACGGGACAACTGAAGAAGAGAATGTTCTTCATGTTTTATGTCTCGTTTCTTTCTTTCTTTGTTCAAAAAAAGTTCGTTTTCTATGTTTTTGTTTTTATGTTCTTGTTTCTCATTTTGCCTACGTTTTTTTATGCATGTATATATGCATGTATATATGCATATGCATGTATATATGCATATATATGTAGATAGGTACATATATGAATGTATATATGCATATTTATATTGTGTTTGTGTGTGTGCGTGTGTGCGCGCGCGCCAACATCGCTTGACAACCGATGCTGGTGTGTTTACGTCCCCGTAACTTAGGGGTTCGGCAAAATAAACCGATAGAATAAGTACTAGGCTAACAAAGGACAAGTTCTTGGGTCGATTTGTTCGACTAAAGGCGGTGCTCCAGCATGGCCGCACTCAAATGCCTGACACAAGTAAAAAGAATAAAGAATATATATTTATCTCCCTTTCTGGGTTTTTACCTGCCTGCTAGAGATGGCAGCCACACGTCCCTACTCACAATATATAAACAATTAAGCGTTAAGTGGTGTGCGCATGCATGTATATATGTGAGTGGATTAGACAAACAGAGAAGCTTCAAAAGTGTGTGTATTTGTGGATGGGTGCGTTTGTAACCCACCATCACATAACCGGTGTTGATTTATTTACATTGGAGTGTGCCGCCAGCCCCTGCAGTCATCACTTCCGTTTGCCTCATCTGCAATCCTCTCCACCAACACCACATAGCTCATCACAGCCCATAACACCACATACATCTAACTTGGCGGTTTGGCAAAGGACCGATACTTAAAAAAAAAAAAACAAGGTTTCAAAAATATATACAAGTCCTGGGGTTAATTTGTCCGACAAACCTCAAGGCAGTGCTCCAGTCTGGCTGCAGCCGCAATGTCCGAAAGAGGTACGTGTGTGTATGATAGTGACTTAACTGATACCATGTAGCAATGACATTTTCATTGAGTTTCATAGCATTTGGCAATGTAATATTTTTATGCGTCTGGTATTACCAGGAGACCAGACTTGGTTATCCACGCCAAGGCCACAGGCACACACACTTTAGAAGAAACCTTGACCAATTCTACTGTCATTCATCACATCTGTTAGTAGTACTAGTACCGACACTATCTGCAATGACATCGATATGAGAGAGAGAGAGAGAGAGAGAGAGAGAGAGAGAGAGAGAGAGAGAGAGAGAAAGGGAGAGAGAAAGAAAGAAAGAGAGAGAAAGAAAGAAAGAAAAAAGAAGAAAGAAAGAGAAAAGAAGAGAGAGAATGAGTGATTGAGCTGGAAAGTGTAGCGTAATCGAGAAAATGAGGGAACGAGTATTGTGATCGAGAGAAAGAATAGGATTGAATATGACCGAAACAAAAGAAAGACGATAGCATATAAAGGTGAGGAGTTAGGTAGTCGGTTACCATAGCTACCACCATATTAACTGCTTTCAATAAAACTGCATCCTTGAAACGACCTTCACCTTGTTTCTTTTGCAGCTTGCTTGTCAAACCATCAAACACTACTTTGAGAAACGAAATCCACACCAAAAGGAAGCTACTTCAGCGAGATTATTTAAAGCATCAGAAACAGAAGTGTCTACATTAATTATTCCATTGTCGTTTGTCCCCATATTGTCCTAAATATTTTATGTTTCGGGGCTCTCGATCTTACTTACGAGAACAGACAGCATTCTGTCGTCAAAGGTCTCGTAAGGTCTATTATTATTACTAATATTATTTATACATACATCATTAGAAATGATTTTACGTTGGTAAACTGGGGGGATGGGATTCTCTTATTCAATTCTAAAAAGAATTTTCAAAGTTAAAGAAAAGAAAAACATCGAATGCAATACTTTTTGATAATTCGTTTATTTTAGCGGTGGATAAAGCTACAAATAATAATAGCGTGTAAATATTGAGTGAAAAAAAGCCTTGGGTGTAGAAGGTCGAGTACTATTGCATGGAATTTTATTTCTAAAGGGTATCAGTAGAGACGATAGGGTAGAGGTGATCATAATCTGTGATAAACTAGATTAGTAATATCGATACGACATCAATAAACAGGAATGGAGATGGAATTCCAACCGGGAAGAATTATGACAGAAAACATTGATCAAATTGTTTTAGTGCGAACTCTGGTAGCTGAGAGAGGCAGCGTGGATAACGAGAAAGGGGTGTTGAGTGTGCTAAAAGAGATATTAAAATACTGCTCACATCTAACACAGGACCGATGCTACTACTAACCGAAGATATGTATGTGTGCAGTCCCAGATGTGTGAGCAGTATGGTTCTGTTCTATCTGAGTGTTGTATATCGATAATTGATCGCAGAGCTGAAGAAGGAATGTAGTCTTTGGAATGCAATTTTGGCGTCACTAGACATTTGGTGGGGTCGGACCACTCACTGCAAGATTCCTGTCTTCACTGGTAGCTCGCCAAGCTCGTGAGGGCGCTTGGTTGTTCCAGCGCATCGGCCTCGCCATCACCCGCGGCAACGCTGCAAGCGTGCCTCAATAGTCATTAGAGAAATTTCCCAGCGCACCAAAATTTTCGACCTTAGGTGGTGAATTGTGGGGGGTTTTTTTCGTTTGTTTTTCTCCCTTCTCACTCTTATGTATATATTTAAGTTTAATATAATAAGCACAAACATTAAAAAAAAAAAAAAAGATAAATTAAGGCAAACTAGAGAGAATATTATAATGAAAAATCATTTGATATCATAAGGCTTAGTACTTATGATTTAATAAAATAAATGCCTCTAATTCATTATAACTAAAGTGAACAGAGATACCAGACTATTCTTTTGATAAGTGTAGTAAATGTTTCAATTCACGTTCGCTCAAAATCTCGCTTGTTTAAAATTTGTAAATTAGTTTTCCATAGGTTCTCTCATGATACCAACACAGAAATAGTAAGATAAAACAGTATTTCATATTCTATGACTAGCACACTTATGTCTCAGAAAGAAAAAAAGGATTATCACAAACATTTTAAAAATAATTATCTTTTCACAAAATTTCAATGATTATTTTCTGTAGTAATTCGGATTGGTTTAATCTGAATACTTTCCGTTAAAAAGGAGAAATATGTTGAAGTTGTTTTAATCATACGAAAGTTTAATCAGTCGATCGTTTAGACCCAAAATATATTTACTACAGTGAAAATATATTTATAAAAACTTAAACTAAACTTTTTAATATGGAAAATCCTTGGTAATTTAAGTTTTGCGATAGGAATTATGATGCTGAAAAGACCGCCACCCTACCACTTGCAGTAGCTTTGGTGTTTGTAGCTGATTTCAAACACATTTTTGTGTAGATGAAACTGAAAACTTCAAAGTTTAGGAGAGAAAAAAGACGAACAAAAATTCTGTATTTTTATTACAAAACAAAAAATTCAGTGTAATCGATTTAAAACAATTTTCTGCATTTACATTATTTACATTTGTCGGATATTTGTCATCTTGTTTGTTGTTAACACACGTTTCGGCTGATATACCCACGGGCATATGGCGTAGTGGTTAAGAGCGCGGGCTACTAACCCCAAGGTTCCGAGTTCGATTCACGGCAGCGACCTGATTAATAATAGTAATAATAATAATATAATAATAGTAACATCGTTAGGAATGAGAACCCAGGTTCGAAATTTCCCCAAGACACCTGACGAAGGCTGGAGGGTATATCAGCCGAAACGTTGTGTTAACAACAAACAAGATGAGGACAAATATCCGACAAATGTAAATAATGTAAATAATTCCTCATCTCTTAAATATAGAATTGAATTTTCTGCATGTCAAAAAATTTATCTCCTAGAGATTTGAGTTGTGTTAGATATAGAATAATAATTATACACTTGGCCCTCGGTGGTATAAAAGTACTTTCTTTTACAGAAATGAAAGTGAGTGATAAGTAAAGGAAACAATAGTAAAAAGGTTCTTGAATTTCCTCAGGGACGATCTGGGAAATGAAAAACTTTCCCAGGGTTCTTTCCTTCGCGAAGCTAAATCTTTAACACAATTTCTTCTATTATAAAACTATTCACTTCCAAGAGAGTTTATAGAAATATTAACCAGACACAAAATTTCACTGGTACAATATTTTATTTTATTGCTCACAAAATTGACCTCCGTCAGATTTGAACTCGGAACTATAAATACCACGCATTTTATCACACGTCCAAGATATTTTGCCAATCCACCGCTTTATGACTTACTGAAACCATTGAGTGTGTAATTACTACCGTTTCACCTTTCATATAAAACATGAAAACTTTTGTGCCTTTAACGGAAACCAAAATCACTCGGCGAACGTAACATGCAACTCGGGTTCCATTCCAGTTTGAAATTATCTCATTTGTGGAGCTAATTTTCACGAGTTATACTATAAATGCTGCAATATTTTATTCCTCTTTCCTTTGGAAATATGGGATCTTATTTAAGAAATTATTAGGTGAGCTGACAGAATCGTTAAGCATGCAGGGCTAAGTGCTTAACGGTATTTCACTTGTCGCTATGTTCTGAGTTCAAGTTCCGCCGAGGTCGACTTTGTCTTTCATCCTTTCGGGGTCGATGTAATTCACTATCCCCTTCCTCTAAATTTCAGGACTCGTGCCTGTAATAGAAACGATTATTATTATTAATGGTAGTGATGTAATGGGAGCTGCTTAATGCAATGACAAGTATTCAACAAATCGAATACGTAACCGGTTTTAACTTATAGTCAGAACCACTTATCTATCATCTCTATAATTTATGCATAGCTCCTCCCACCATCAGCAATCCTTTCTCAACCAGAGATTCGCTGAAACAGTCTATTAAAGTGCAGTTTGATGAGTGAAAGTAGCATCAAGGTGAAGGTCATTCGAAGGTTATCACTTAAAAAAAAATTGTTTATGTTGTTAGTAAAATATAATAATAACCTCCTGCCTGCCGATCATATCAAGACTAACATTTATTTAAAACACAAATCAATTAAATATATAAAAAAATGGGAATCTGATATTCATGCCAACCCGCCACAGGTTTACAGACTGTTCGCTGGGAGCTTAACCCTCCAATGTTCTCAAAGGTTTTTGATCACCTCAAAAAAGAAAAAAAAATCGTCACACCCACCACCACCACCACCACCCGGCCTGCTCCATTCAAACAATCGTCACCCAATCAATAGTGAATATAATTTATATAGCTAAAAATTTACTCCTTTGTGCTATACATCTTTATTGCGTAGTCTGATAATAGTCATGTCTACTTTAGGCACAAAGCCTGCACTTTTACACTGAGGATGCTTACTCGATTACATCGACCCCAGTGCTTAACTGGTATTTATTTCATCGATCCCGAAAGGATAAAAAAGGTCAGGTCGACCTCGGTAGACTTTGAACTCCAAATGTAAGGAGAGTATGGCAGGCTAACGATTCTGCTAGCTTTCTAATAATAATCAGACAACGAGTTCCAAAATTAACGGAAACTACGTAATTATAAAGAACGTATTGCAAATTTTTTATGTGTTCGTGATGGTATTAAAGTATAGAGATTCCTTTGAATGGTAGTGGTGGTGACGACGGTAGTGCTAGTTAAATAGTGATAAATGTTCCGTCCTTATTCTGGTCCCCACCTGAACAATTATCACCCAGATGTTACCACCTGAAGATAAAGATATCCCACCTGATGGATTGTCACCCTGCCAAAATCTGGTGTGAAAATTTTTCAAATAAACCAGTTTCAAACAGCAACATTCCTATAGAATAGAGTTGGAAATTCTTAAGCGCCAAAAATCTCCTCTCTCTTTCTCATATAAATCATACGCACACGAGTGGGTGCTGAAAAGTTCTTGGCTTTGAGTAAAAGAAAATACAGGAGGATCAGTTGATTATTCCCCTCTCAGATTCACACACTTATTGCAGCGGTCCTTCAGTTTTTCTAGGACCTGTAAAAGGACTCGGAAGGTTGGGCCAGGCCTTTCGCGACACCCTTAAAGCTAGGAACTTTTCAACATCCACTTTTATATGTGCGTGTGTTTTATATTAGTGTTTCAGGCGTCTTAGGCAACGATTCTGCAAATAGCTAAAAAAAAATTTAAGTAACTTCCCCCTTCCCCTTTGTAATATTTCAATTTTGACTTTTGAAAATTTAAAATTTTATACAGATTTTGTTTTAAACGTTTCAGATTGTGATTCTTCAAAAATAAGCCTAATACTAACCTGAAAAATAAAAATAGAGTGGGGAAATGTCCAAATCAAAAAATTACAAGGAAGGAGGAGACAAAAATTCCCGATCTTTTTTAGTCTTCTACCGCCCTACAAGCGTGATCTACGATTCGTGAAACACATATCCGAAAAAAACAAAAAAATTACGGCTTTTGGTGCACAAGATTAATTTCCGATTCTACAGGAATGGCCAAATGGTATAAAAGGAAATTTACCAATACCATCAACCACAATAATGACTAATCATTGTAGAAATTGAGCTAATGAGAGAGTCTCGATATGGTTGTTCGACCTAATCAAATCGCACAAAAAGACAGGATTCAGCAGTGTGACTGAAGCTAGCGCTGCCCAGAGTGGTCCGGCTCTCGACGGTTGCCGCCTCACTTAAGAAAAACGCAAAAGCGCCGATCCAAAAATGTCACCCGAGGCAGAATTCCTCAGTCCTTCGTCACCCTCTAGCTATGTTTAATGACTGACATTTCTGGTCATTAGTTTGCTTGATTAAAGCTGACCTGAGGCTAAACAATTTTTTTTTTCTCCACACACAATTGCATAAGCTTGGAGTAAACTACACACGTCCTCCAAAGATTCTATACTTCTAGAAATTCATCAACACTATTCTTGCATTTCTATCTAGACCTATTCGCTCTTTATACCTTTTTTACTGTTCACTTTTCTGCTTTTCGTTTGTGTGTTTCATCCTATGTACTGCGCATGTACTTTTGGTTCTCATTGCTGCTTTCTACCCACTTTTTACTCTTTCCAATGAGTTGTACTTCTGAACACAGCATACAATAAGCTTATTATATTGAAAGGACATATTTGAATTGGCACTAAAATTTGTATTGAGATGTCAATCTCAGTCATCAGTTTTATAACACCTTGAGAATCTAAGTTATCATAGATCGATAAGACAAAAAAGTTCAGAATTTCTTTGGAGACGTTTCAATATTCGCACAGCTGTTGAGAGCAAGTTAAAAAAAGAACATCTAGCTGACTGTCTGCTCCAAACTATTCTCGTATAACAATAATAGGTTTCTCTTTCTACACTGTAAACTATGTTAGCCAAGTTTCCAGTTCGATTTTTTTTTTATTCATCCAATTGCTTATTATATCTTTCTTTCTGTTTGTCGGCTTCAACTTCTCTGCTCAGCTAAATTAGATAGAAGAGATACAGGCTGTGACACCACCACTTCCACCAACGACCGCTATATTGGCCAACGCAAGAGTCCCATCACAATTGCCCAGTGAGAATGAAATCGCCTAGTCTTGTCTAACAAAAAACAATTCATGTCAGAAAATGGGGTGCTAGGTTCCTAGGTCTATTTGCATGAAAACGGAAGTTAATTCTCCCTCGAATCCAAACCTATCTTATGGGAAAATGTGGAGCACAGGATAATCATCGTTTTATTTTCACTCTCTTAATAACTAGCGCGGGTCCACTCCAAGTACTGCACAGTGTACTTTTTTTTTTTCTTTTCATCAGAATGTCGCGGTAGACATGTCAAGAGCGACACGGAGCTGAACAACTTATCTACATATAAACAGTTGGCTTGTAAATAATGTGCGGTGGGTTTCGATTTCTTATCAGTTGAGACATTCAGCTTCACTCATCAAACTTCAATAGGGTTACAAATATAGTTGTATGTGCCTCTCTGTCTATGGGTGCACATGCGCTGTTTCGGGCGGCCATCGTAGCTAACAGCCATATTTTTCATGCGCAATCAAATTCCCCGCCGACTGAAGAATGTTCGCAAACGCATTCGTAACAAGAAATCCCAGTGTATTGGAATGAAATTCTGCTGTAATTTACACAAACAATACATAAAAGTGAATTTATCTGCATAAACTACAATACGAATGTCTACAAAACTGACAGAGTATTATTCGTCATTTTACGGAGGAAAGTCTGTATAAAACATTCTGAAATAGAAAGCAACATTGTTTTTAAATACAACTTAGTATATTTTCGAATACTTATTAAAAAAAAAATTCTTACAATTATTTCCCTTCCTCCGCTCTCTAGAGAAAGAGAGAGACGCATACAGTTAAGGTCCATAATGAGAAATGTATTTACATTTCTATGGCTACTTTCTTTTATTAAAATAGTATCTTTTGTTTCAATCAGTAGACTGCAGCCATGCTGGGGTACAGTCTTGAATTTTTAATCGAATGTATCGACACCAGTACTTATTCTATCGATTTATTTTGCCGAACCACTAAATTACGGGGACGCAAATACACCAACACACACAAATTACACACACAGTTTCTGTCTACCAAATCAACTCAATGCTTTGGTCAGCTGTAGAAGATTCTTGTTCAATGGCTAATGTTTGTACAGGTCAATCTGTTAGCATTTACAAGTTATCTCGACATGGTAGCAGCCACATCTCCCTCAGACCACACCTTACTGTTTCACGCATACATGTATGTTTGAGGCAACAAGAGGATTGCTATATGGTAGTGAGGAATGTGTAAAAACTAACACTTCCTTTTTCTGAGCTGAGATTTGAAACCGAATCTAATGATTCCCACTCGTCCGGTCCATCACTGGCCAAACAGGCGTGAAAGAAATTTCTTTGTCCTGTCAAAAACTGATAGACAGTTTCCTTTGACCTCAGCCATGTCATTTACAGTTCAAGTGGACAGGCGGCGACCTACATAGGTAGGAATTTCTCCTGTGGTATATCTGTTCATGACCATTATAAATACAGCAATCCATCAAGGGACAGCCAACAAGTAACTTCGCCAGTTAAGCAGGCAATACAAATCCAGATATTCAACATGAATGACAGTAGCAGATGCAGAACATAAACAGACATCACCGAATGACTCGCAGAACATAAAGACACCATTGAATGACTCGCAGAACAAACACACCACTGAATGACCAACGCACACACAGACACAAAACATGTCCGGTTCTACCCTATCACAACGACAGTACTTACCCTATTAATTTCTTGACCAGCTTGAAGCAAGTTGGTAATGTGATGTAGTGAAATATTTGGTGTATACAAGTAAATGCAAGTGTTTTATAAATTATTTAAACTGCAATCCAATACTTTCCCATTGTTTTACTTTGACATCATCCACATGCCTATCTCATCTGCTACCTCAACATCTTTTGCTACACCTTTCCCACTACAAGTGTTAGAAACCATACTTCAAATCCTCCACTACTTTATTCATGACCCAAGAGAAATAATAGCTTTATGATACTTTACTGCCTTGTATATGTATATGTTTGTACAGACCAATGTAGAAGCATCTGTAGGACATTTCAATCTGCAATAAATAGCAACCAAATCTCTTTACCCATAAAGCACTGGGATTTGCACTTACATAGTATGGACTGCTGAGCACATCTTATGAAAAATGAGACTACCATGCACACATAAAAAACAAAAAACAGTTAAAATATCTTCTTAGTATATAATGGTGGCAAGTTTTGCATCATCTAAAAAGTCATTAGTTGAACTATTAGTCCTCTTGCATTCTGGTGGGTATCAGAGCATTTGAGTGACATTAGACCCAACAAACACTCATAATTTAAATGCATCTATCTGGGCCATGATCATAGCCTGATGACCACGATCGTGGCCGGTCATGCTTTATGTCTTATGTATATGGGAGACATAACATGATAGCTAGATCCAGCTGAAATAGCAACCAAATCTCCATTGTAAATTTTGGAATGGCACAAAAGTTACCACTAAAAATAAGATGCCTCATCATCCAGGAGGTCAGTCGTTTCAGGAAAATCCAGAGAAAACTTCTGAAGTTTACCATTTGAATTTAAAAGGTTTCAATTTTCTATCAGCCTCAGATTCATCATGACCATCACTAGTATCTCAAAAATCAATTATTAAAAGTCGTTGGATTAAACCTGGTAGATAAACTGAACATATGAAAAACCTGTCTTTCCATTTGATCTCCACCTTGGTACCTTTAAGAATTAAAAACCCTGACAGTGTCTTGGTAATATGAAAGGGCCAAAATCCTGCAGTTTGGGATTGAACAAATAACCAAGAAATTATTAGTGATGTCAACTAATAAAAATAAACAGATTCTATTTTATTTGTCAATTAGTTTGTAACGCATGTCAATCATGACATTACGGTATGGAGTTATTTTGATACAACAGGGAAGTAGTGGCAGAGATACCTGCCACTACTATGTGTGAGTATATATATATTTTTTTACTTTCGTTTTGTTTTAGTCATTAGACTGGCCATGCTGAGGAGAGAGAGAGAGAGAGAGAGTGTGTGTGTGTGTTATATGTGTGTGTGTGTATATATATATATATATATATATATATATATATATATATAAAGCAAGACATTTGACAATTTACTGTGCTTGAGAAGACATGTGAAGCCAAGTGAAATCATAGTCATGGCCAGTGTCTGTGACACATAAGAGATGCCCACTACACTTTTGGAGTGGTTGGCATTAGGAGGGGCATCCAGCTGTAGAAAGCAAGTCAAATCAGACTGGAACCTGGTATAGCTCTCTGGCTTACCAGTCCTAGTATATATAAAGTCTAGCAGTAGTCTGTCATTGAGAGGATCCTGTGCACATGAACCTTGTCCAGCACTCTCTGCACAACATGGGAAGGAGCCTCGTGCCCTTCCCTGCTGCCACGAAGATTACTGAAAATGCAGCTACCATGACTAGACTTCTTCAGGCAAGTGGGATTTGAACTCAAATCCAGTGATCCAGAAGATATACCTTAATAAAGCATTCCTGCTGACAAGCCAGTGATTCTGCCACACTCCAACCTGCAGAGCAATGGAAAAATGAAGTGTTTTGCTCAAGAATACAATGAGCTGCTTGGTCCGGGAATCAAACTAATGGGCTAGCAATCATGAGTACAACACCTCAACCACCAGGCCACTCACCTAAATATATATATATATATATATATGCACCCAACAAGTACACTTTAAAGACTCACCTATATATATATATATATATGTGTGTGTTCATATGATATCTCCACAATGTATTGGTGAGATAAAACATGTAATCGTTACCAATATAGCAAGAGATTTCTCCTCAAAGGTCTAAAGTAGACTCCTTATGGATCGATCTCCTTGGTTATATATATCAAAAATTTAAATAAGAGTTTTGACACTAATATCCATTTATATTAAAGTTTATTAAAGTAATAAACTTTAATATAAATGGATATTAGCATCAAAACTCTGATATAAATTTTTGGTGTGTGTGTGTGTGTGTGTGTGTGTGTGCACGCACGCACGCACGCACATCAAGTACACTTTAAAGTGGTTAGCATTAAATAGGTCATCCAGCCATAGGAACTGTGCTGAAGTAGACAATTGGAGCATGAGGCAGTCCTCCAACTCATCAATTCTTGTCCATCTATCCACCTCATGCTAACAGGGAAGTTAAACAATAAGTTTATGATGATGATGGTGATATTGGTGTGTGTAGATAATGTTCTTTTAGGTATATGACAAGGTGGTTATGCTTGGTACGTCATTGATCAGAAGGTTGGAGAGTAAGGTTGGATCTAATGTTTAAATAACCGCAAGAAGCAAGATAGGAATTGAAAAGTTGTGTCCTAGTTTCAAAATAGATATACTGTCCTGCAATTAAAACATTGGTGTATCTGAGGAGAAGTGACATGAGCCCAGCTAGCTTTGAGGAACAGAAACCATTTATAGTAGTGGTAGGAAAGGGACCCTATATCAATGAAACAGGCACTGGAGAATGTCCACGAGGGACTACATTCCAATCATGCGAGCGGCCTTCCTTGGAACATGGTCTAGGACAAGGCTGCCAACCTGAGGCCCGCAGGCAACGTGCGGCCTGCAGACTTATCTTGCGGCCTGCAGACTTATCTTGCGGCCTGCAGACTTATCTTGCGGCCCGCTTGATAATTTCTTGAAATGGGTTTATTTAAAACATTTTAAAAATTTTATCAAAAAATTCAAGATTGTAATGAAAAGGAAATAAGATACTGTTTTTGCAAAGACAATATTTCATATTGTATCAACAATCATTCATTCATTATTGTAATAATTGCATGAGAAAGCAAAATGCTTTCAATTCTGTCAGTAATTCGAGTTGGTCAGGCCAGGTCTAAGATATCTCCATTACCAGCAAGAGCACTGTCCCTGGTGTGCCAGAGCGGATTGCATCTGAGTTTTATAGAGTGCCAATAATTATTTGGGAGTTGAAATATTTTCAGACCTAAAGAGAGAAGATAGCCAGGACTGCTTTTTAAAGACTATGTTAAGGATAAGATTTTGTCAGAGATCTTCAGTGCAAGTTAGGTCTAACATTTGACACAATCATAATCACTTTATTTAAATGCCATTCATATTTAAGTGGGGTGAGGTGGGATATTTGCTTGTGCTTTTTTGTTCTCACAAGAGACAAAATTGGCATCTCTCCCTTGGAGGATGTGTTCAAGATCTCTGTTCACAGGGTCAGTGCTGGTTCAGTAAGTGCTTGACTGTTTTACATGGGTCCAAAGTTGAAGCACATGTGCTACCTGGAATGGTTAACATAAACCAGGTAGAGCTCTGATCAGTCAGCTTGTTGGACCAGGGAGTGGGGCTTTTTGTAAAGTGTGGATGTCAGTTTATTAAATTCATTATTTTAATTGAAACAAAAAGGTTAACTAACTTTACTATTACTAAATTAGTGTTTGAAACATAAATTGACATGAATTTCTGATGAACATGGAATTTTAAATCACTTTAAAATAAAAAAATTTGTACCAGAGTTCTTTGACAGCTTGTTATGAAAATGGAAGGTTGTGGTGAAGTAGACTTTTGGACAAGCTAAGTTTCTGTCTGGCAAAGGCTAGGTTTGGAGATGAGAAAGAGATGAAAAGTATTCGGAGTGTGTGTGAGAGAGAGATTTGGGGCTGCACAGAGGATGAAAATAAGTTGATGGAGAGAGTTGAAGACAGAAAAAGAATCTGTTTCTTCATTGGCAGCATCCGTGTGTGATGTATACAAAAGCCATAGAATTGTGAACAGTGTAGTGAAGACGCTGACACAGGAGAATGAGAAATATGTCCTCAATGACAAAGGGGACAATATGTTAGAAAAGATGCTGGTGGTTTAAAGAGAGACTTGTAGGGAAAGTCAATGCATTTGGAAGGAATGAAGAAGAGAGACTTGGTTGAGAACAACTGGAAGTTATTGTTGGCAATATCCAGGCGAAAGAGAGGCGTAGGCAACAGGAAAAGTATTTTCTACAAATGTAGTGATATTCCATTTCAAGGCAAAGATTGAGTAAAGAGGGTGTACCTTGGAGAGCAGAAATGAACTAAATGAGTGAGAATTGTGTCAGAGTGGAATAGAATGCGAGGTTTATATATTGATGTGTAGAGCCTAGCGGGGGAGGGTCAGTCTGAAGGTTAGCAGGGAGTTCAGTTTGGGTTTAATTTACATTACACTAACAAATTATAATCTTACACATATATACATACACACACCTTCACAAACAGATGTGCATACACATATACATATAAAAATCCATAAATATACATATATATATTTAAATCTATACAAAAAAATATACTCGTGTATATTTCAATATCCAAATCTGTGTGTGTGTGTGTGTGTGTGTGTGAGAGCACACACACACACACACACACACATCAAGGTGTTGTCATTTCATAAAAGAATGCTCACAGACCATAAGATGACTCTTAGTTCAAATAGTCTTTCTTTTATTACATCCCTGGAACAAAAGTCCACAAGTGGACAGGTGAACATGCTTACAAAATAGAAAAACACAGCACCCATGACTTTTGGAAACATTTTTTTTCCTTAATATTCAGAATTACTGAAGCATGGAATAAACTACCCATATCAAATGTTAGCTGTCAGGACACTACATCTTTTAAAACTCCCATGCTTCCTGAAATTTACCAACAGCACCCTTGAGGCTCCCCACCTTTTTTAAGGACTTCGTCACTGTTTACTTGTCCATATTCTATGAACTGTTCCTACACATTTGGCTACTTTTTCTGAGGAATTGTAGTGTACCTGAGCACTATACAATAAGTTCAGTATTATTATTATTATCATTATTATTAATTTTATGGAGGCGAACTGGCAGAATTGTTAGTATGCTGGATGAAATGCTTAGCAGTATTTTGCCTGTCACTACATTCAGAGTTCAAATTCAGCTGAGGTCAATAAATTAAGTCCCAGCGAAACATTGGAGCAGGGAAGGAGAGGGAGGTCAATGTAATCGATTCGTCCCCTCACTCCAAAATTTCAGGCCTTGTGTCTCTAGTAGAAAGGATTATTATTATGGCAGCAAGCTGGCAGAATCGTTAGCATGCCGGAGAAAATGCTGAGTAGTATTTCACCTGTCGCTACATTCCGAGTTCAAATTCCACTGAGGTAGACTATGTCTTTCATTCTTTTGGGGTCAATAAATTAAGTACCATTTGAGTACTGATGGATGGGGAGGGGGACGATGTAATCAACTTAACCCTCCCCAAATTTCAGGCCTTGTACCTATAGTAGAAAGGATTATCATTAAGGTGGCAATTCCAAATAAAATGCTTAGTACCATTTTGCCCATTTTCACATTCAGAGTTCAAGTTTTACTGAGGTTGACTTTGCCGTTCATCCTTCTGAGAGGTCAATAAAATTAGTACCAGTTATGCACTGGAGTCATAATCAACTTATACCCTCCTGTAAAAAAAATTAAAAAAATGCCGGCCTTGTGCCAAAATTTGAAACCACTGGAAGTACAACACTGTTCTTAAGGAGACCTTGGGCATAAACGAAAACAAACAGGCTAGCCCATTGCAGAGGACTTTCCAGTCAGGGGCTCCCATGGATAATGTCCAGATGTTTTTTGCCTGGCAGTGCTATTGAGGGGCACTTCCTGTTTGAGATGAACTCTACAGGTACAGATGTGCTGTCAGACAGGCTTGTCCAAGGCACACACACAGAACAATAAAACCATTATACACACACACATTCAGTATCCAAATATTGCTGACCTGTAGAATTATGTCAAAACAGCTATCATGTATGGAACAGATCTGTCTGTCAGCAGAGTTCATAGTGAAGATTCCCCTGCCACCTTCCTTTAGTTGGGCAGTTAAGGCAGTTTCCCCTTACCTGGTAGCAGTGGCAAAAGAGGCTGTTTGATGGACGAGGCTGAACAGTTAAAGGACAGAGACATTCCTTTTTGGCAGAGCCCTCATTGACTTTTCCAAGCTTCCCTTGAAAAGGAAAGTTGCAAAAATGGAAAGAATGGATAGTACTGCTCTAAGTATAGGCCTTGAGTCAGAGAAGAGGAACTGGAGAGATCACTAGGCCTTGGTGAACAGGGAAATCTTTCACCGAAGGGTTCCTTGATTATCCCTAAAGGTCATCATGTATAAAGGTTTTTTTTTTTTTTTACTGTTGTATACTATGCTTCCCTTCTTTGTTTTATTGTATGCAGTGTATACTTTCTATGTTATATATTACAAAATATTATATAGAGTTACCCAAAGTTTCGCACCCAAGGTTACAGACTATATGATAGTGATGGCCAACAACTATATTTTATATATCTTGTTCCAGTAATTTGACTGTGGCTATGCTGGAACACCACCTTTAGTCAAGTAAATCGACACCAGGACTTATTCTTTGTAAGCCTTGTACTTATTCTATCAGTCTTTTGCTGAACTGCTAAGTTATGGGGACATAAACACACCAGCATTTTTTGTCATTTCATTATATGTAAACCAACACTTTATGTCTGTAGTGTCTTCCTCATCCTCCACCCTGGTGGCAAATAAAAGAAATCATTATTCTCATTATTATTATACCAAGTTGAAGGCCAGATTTTAGTGTAGCATCATAATTGCTTCTACAGTCATAGCAACCTAATAGATTATTACATCAATCAATATAATGTAAGTGCTGGATATTGTGCTTGTATCGGAAAATACTACATCATTAGTTAAAAATAAAGATCATACAGGGTGCAGCAGAAAAACCTTACATATTATTTTTACAGTCATTAGTTAGGATCAGGGAGGTTTTTTTTGCCACACCTTATAAATTAGCTAATAGTTAATTGGCCTGGTGTCGCTTATCAACACACGCCACCATGCAGACCTGCTGCCACTCAACTGCTTTTTCTTGTTAATATTACAATTCCTGCTCTACACAGCAGACTGACCTTGTAGAAATTTCACCACTCAGATCACAGGAATCAGGTGCAGAGCTGGCTGTGCGGTAAGAAGTTTGCTTCCCAACTACATGGTTCCAGGTTCACTCCCACTGTACAGTACTTTGGGCAAGTATCTTCTACTATAGCCTCAGGCCAACCTAAGCCTTGTGAAGGGATTTGGTAGATGGAAACTGAAAGAAGCCCTTTGCACGTGCATGCATGCAGGTGTGATTACTGCTCGACAACCAGAGTTGGTGTATCTATGTCCCTGTAACTTAGCAGTTTGGCAAAAAGGACCGACAGAATAACTACCAGGCTTTAAAAAAGGGGGGCAGCAGGGGTCAATTCATTTGATTAAAAACTGAAAGCAGCGCCCCATCATAACCACAGTCTAAGTAAAAGCTCACAGAAATCCTACTTCTGTCCATCTTATCCATCTGGTAGCTACTCAACCCTGTCACTAGGCCCTGCACTAACCTCTACACCCAAACCTCTTTTTCTGTGATGTCATCTAAATGAAACTCCCTTCTTTGCAATCATTGACCTACAGTTTATCACAAATAAACATCAACCACAAAAGTATCACTGGTCACAAAGTGCTGACATGGCCACTGCACAACCACCTTCTGCCAGATCAAGCTGTAATATAAAAGAGAAAAATATGACTAAGAATGAAGATTGTGTCAGCTCATACTAGTTCTACACGCACAGCTCAAATGCATTTATATTCTGTACTGTTCTCCAGACTATAAATAGATTATCAGCCAACATAATACACTTAACACAGCAGCAATTCACATATATTGGCTGTGCAGTCAAGAAGTTGCTTCCCAACCACAGGATTTTAAGTTTAGCTCTAGTGAATGGCATCTTGGGAAAGGCGTCTTCTATTATAGCAATAGGCTGAACAAAGCCTTGTGAATCAATTTGGTCAGCAGAAACTGAAAGAAGCATATAGTGCTCGCGTGTATGTGTCTAGTTTTAACGTCACATGATGGCTGTAAACGTGCATAACCGTCATACAGGTTTTTACAAGTGAAAACCTGCATAGCTATGAGGAAATATCGGGTTGGTACATAATTACTGCAGCTTGTTTTCAACAAATTTATTCAACAAAAACATCTCTAAATGATTATTCCGGAGCATATTCACCATCTACTTCAATTACTGCTTCCAATTTTGCTTGGCAGACGGTCAGACCATCATTTAAAGAGGTTTTGTTAAATATTGTTATTGTTTGAATAAAATTTGTTGAAAAAAAGCTGCAATAATTATGCACCAACCCAATACTACCTTACTGGGAAGCAAATGAAGGTTGGTGAGAGGAAGGGCATTTGGCTGAAGAATCTGCCTCAACAAATTCCGTCCGTCTCATGCAAGCATGGCAGAGTGAGTGTTAAATGCTGGTGGTGACGATGATGACGTGTTAAGCCTATTGCTTCAGTGCTGTTTACTTAACAACAATAAAAGTGTAGCTTTACTCACTCTCACACACATGATGTATATATTTATTTCTTTTGATGAACTTATTTATTATTCAATAATCGATACTTAATCACCTGGTTTAATACTAACACCTTGAAAAGGCTACATTTAGCAGAGTCCACACTGTTGCAAGCAACTTCCTCTCCAACCAGCAACCAAGGAGTTTCTGAAAGTTATAAACGTCACTTTCCTAAAATAAATAAATAAATAAATAAAAGTAATAATTCCATGACTAATCAAAAGGTCATGGGTAAATTCGCATTTACAGCTGTTGTATCAAAGCTGTAGTGTCGATCAAGGTGAAGGTCACCAAGGTCATAAACGTCAGTGGCTCCGTTATGACCGCCATTGTTATAGATATCAGCGTGACGAAGGTTGTTTTAAATGACTTCCTATGTTAGCTTTTTAACTAATAATATGGGAACCTCTACGTGGCTTCGCATCCTGCTAGGAATAACAGCCCCATCTTTCCATGGTTGTAGATTTCCCTCCTATAAAAAATTTAAAAAAACAAAAAAAACGATGGTCACGCCAGGAAAGCTTCGATGAAACGTCTACTTCAAGGTTGGCTTGAGATTAAACAATTTCACCAAACATGAAATTTGCTAATCAACCAAGGTGAAGGTCGCACCATTTATCGGGATATTTTGCCGATTCACATGTAGACCAAGATTAGAATAATGTATGATAATTACCCGATTTAATCACCATGTTGGATATCGATAACTGACTATATTTAGAATATAAGAGACAGCCACGTACACATTGATAATGAAAAAGTGCATTATAATCAAACGGGAATCGAAACCAGTTCGCAGGGTTTGCTTGTCCAAGAATTTTGTAGTCATTCTACAAAATTAGTGATCAGAGTTTGTGAGACAAACCGAGAGCATTCGGGTGTAGAAAAATCTGCCTCACTCGACCCACTAAATATAGCAGTTAATCTTTTAGCGACTTCGAAAAGAGAAGATAAGCAAAGGCGGGGTGGTCAAGGTTGGAATCTGATAATAGGACCTATCAGAGGCTGAAGAACAATAGCAATAAGCTAGGTACAGTTGAACATATGTAAGTAACCGGGTTACGGATACAATCCCTTAACATAGCGAAACAGCGAAGGAGCCTTTCCGTGAATGCCCGCCCTCTCAGAAACAGCAGCCTTATCTTTCAAATCAAAATAAAATTTTAAAATGTTATGGTGTATCACAAAAGTCCAGATGGTCACGGCTGGAATGATTTGCCGAACAAAGGTCGATATAGGGGCTACAGCTCTAACTGCCAGTTTTCAATAACGAAGGCATTCTTGTAGAATAGAGTCGGAAATAATCTAGTGCGCCAAAATCCGCAATTCCTTTGGATCTGTGTATTTTAAGTACCATAAATTACGAATCTGCAATGAAAAAAATGAGGATGGTTGCTTCCCATTCTTCCCCACTCCCTATATATTTTCAGGTAAAAACTGAAAATGACACCAAAAGGAAAGGCATACGTTTTCCTGTCCAAAGCATTTTTCATAAGTTTATCCTAAATGTCCATACTCGTTTTCAGACTTGAGAAAAGCCTTTGCTTTACACGTTCTGAGTAATATAAAGCTTTCCTTCGGTAAGTCCCAAGTCAATCGGGCGATTGAAATGAAATTGAGAATGTGTATCATATGATGCATGAACCCCTGGGAAATAAGTCCTGTGTGTTACAACTAATACACAGGACAGGGAACGGGTTAAAAGCCGATCCGAAGAAATTGCACACTCATTTTTCCAAGGCAATAAATAATTTCCGACGCCGTTATATAGGATTTCCTCTGCATATTAGAGTCAATTAACAGCTTAGACATACTGCAAAACACAAACGTGTCTTACAAGTACATGAACACAAGTGGCTTTTATATATATATAATTGACATAGCAACTGCACCTGTTGAATAGGGAGTGACAAATTAAAATTTTTAAGAGCAATAACACACACTTAGACATATATACAAGCTCGCAAGTGCATATATATCTCCAGGAGTGCCTTCGGATTTAACTATCCCTTGGTTGCTTAGATACCCAAGACTACCCCTGAAATATTGAAGCAATCCTATCATATATATATATGTATATATAGGAAAAATATAATTGTGGTAATAATTTACCCAACGTTAGCCTCATGATCAAAACCATTCCAGTCGTGACCAGCTCATTTGTTCTATATCTAGAAATATATAATTCAAGGTGACCTCCTCACCCGTTTTCAAGGCTGTAGAGATTTAGGTTTTTCGTTTTACAGCAGCCTGCGGGATCCCTTAAAAGCATTCCGCGTTGTCATATGATCAAGGTGCGCTTCGAATATACTTTATAGAGAGAGGTCATGAGGTAGATAAACAAGGTAAACTCGAGACACATCTACATGGAGCACAAAACGTACCAATTACAGAATAAACAAAAAAAAAAAATAACACAGAAGAATTATGTGAAGTTTTATCTCGATAGATTCTCTATATATTTGGTAATTGAAGGAAAGTCTTTCGAAACTTTTTCCAAAGCTTCCTTCGCTCTACTTCAAGCTATCGACATATTTGATGTTTAGCATTGTTTAAAACCAGTAAATGCAAATTTTAAAAAAATATCGTGGTAAGTAACTTGCTTACCAACCACACGGTTCCAGGTTCAGTCCCATTGAGTGGCACATTGGGCAAGTGTCTTCTACTATAGCCTCAGGTCGACCAAAACCTTGTGAGTGGATTTGGTAGGCGGAAACTGAAAGAAGCCCATCGTATGTATATATATATACATATATATATATATATATATATATATATATAGTGTGAGTGAGTGAGTGAGTGAGTGAGTGTGTGTGTGTGTGCGTGCGTGTGTCCAGCATCGCTTGACAACCGATGCTGGTGTGTTTACGTCCCCGTAACATTAGCGGTTCGGCAAGAGACCGATAGAATTAGTACTAGGCTTACAAAGAATAAGTCCTGGTGTAGATTTTCTCGACTAAATGCGGTGCTCAAGCATAGCCGCAGTCAAATGACTGAAACAAAAAGTTGTGCTAAAAGAAAAGAGCATTAACCCCGAAATTTAAGATAAGCATTAACACCAGCATGACCGCAGCCACTTGGCTGAAACACATAAATAAATAAATAGGACAGGCTTGTTTCAGTTTTCGTCTACCAAATCCAGTCACAAGGCTTTGGTCAGTCTGAGGCTATAGTTGAAGACACTTGCCCAAGATATCCCAGATCTCTAGAGGAAGGAAATTGACAAGATTTTCTTTTCCATAACCTTTTTGGTGCCTACAATATTTGATATGAGTTTTAAAAAAAAGATACCGTGCGATGCGAGGGAAATTTGGCTGCAGTTTTTAGCAAATCGAATGACCTCAAAGAGACTTCCTGATTTCTAAGTGGGTACTTTACGTGAGTGTTTTTTAAATTACAAAGAATCTTATTTAAAAAAGCAAAATAAAAAGGAAGTGAAAGTAAAACAAAAGCAAAAAAATAACGAAACAAAAACGAACTGTCAAGTGTGTGTGATATGATAGCTATGTACAGTGTGTGTGTGAGAGAGAGAAAGGGAAAGAAAAGAATGTATGGGTGACAATGTGTACATTAGTTGGTGTGCGAGAAAGAATATATGCGCATTCATTGATATGTGTGAGAGAAAGAGAGAGAGAGGGAGGGAGGGAGAGTGTCTGGTGGTTTATGGAAGAGGGTGGGTAGAACGAGTGTGTATGTGAGTGTGCAAGCGCATTGATTGCTATGTGTGCGCGTGTCTACTCTCACTAATGAGTGTGTGTGTGTGTGTGTGTGTGTGTGTGTGTGTGTGTGTGTGTGTGTGTGTGTGTGTGTGTGTGTGTGTGTGTGTGTGTGTGTGTAATACAGAGCTATTTGTCGGTATTTATCAGATGACTCTGGTAGCTATCTTAAATGTCTATGAATGCGAGTCGGTATGTTTACTAATGTTATTTCCTCGATTACAAACAGGAAGACAAAGTGAACAGATTCTTAAAAAAAACTTTCATTTGTAAATTTGCACCAAAAATTGTTGCCTTATATATACATGTATATATATAAATTTCATTCAGCACTTACCAAGCTAGCGTTAACGCACGAAACTCTCGGCCCTCCGAACTCTTGTGGGTTCGAAGAAGGACTTATATGTATATATCTCTCTCTCTCTATATATATATATCTATATCTCTATATACATCTATGGCGGTGCTCCAGCATGGCCACAGCTCATGAGCTGAAACTAGAAAATGATATGAAAAAAATATATCTATATATATATATATATATATCTCGAGATAAATATATATATATATGTATATATATATATATATATATATATATATATATATATACTTAATCTATCTATACATATCCATCCATATATATCTCGAGATATATATATATATATATATATACATACATATATACTTAATCTATCTATACATATATATATCCATCCATATATATATATATATATCTATCCCTATCTATCTATACCTATCTATCTATCTATGTATCTATCTATATGTGTGTGTGTGTACTGGACGTCACCAACTGTGTAAACAACATGAAATACGAAAACGAGTTAAATTTGCAAACAACAAAAGAAGAAAAATGGAAAACAGGACAAGTAAACAGAAACGACCCTTCATCAGTCGTCGCTGTCTATCTACTCATTTAGAGCATTGAATATATATCCACAAGACCTCAAAATATACCGCGGAAGTTGATATGATTGTGTAGTGTATATGGCTGTCGTAATTATATCGGTGGCGTACGTGATATCATTGAACAGAGGCCAACCTTTTTTTTTTTTTACTAACGTATCCTTTCATTATATCTGTGTTGATGTAGCCCTTGTGAAGAACACAGATGTTAAAATATTTGGATACTGTAATCCAGACATGTATAAATTGCTATTAATTATGTTAGAAAGACAAAACTTCCAGAATTTAGTAAATCGCAAGATGCATAATTGAAAAGTTGATTGTGATTGTTTTAAAACTACAGTTCTTACAAATCTTGCCTACCCTAGTTAGAGAATCCCTGTAGTAGAAAGTATAAAATTTTCTTCTATATTTTAGACTAATATTAATAACCTATTTGAAGATTATCTGATTAAAATAAGCAACACCACTCAGTTATGATAAAGCAAAAAATATAATTGAAGACTACACCAGATAATTGTGCGAGAGATTTAAAAGTAAATCTAGAAAATTCTAGACCCATATGTAACTTTACACTTAAAAATTATCAACTTGGCGCATTGATCTCTTCAACACACAAACATTGAGACCAAGTCCGAATGCTTACATTAGGAGTGGATTCCACAGTTTATCGGACCAGGTGTGGTATTTAGCGGAATCCACTCATAATCTAAGCATTCGGACTTGGTCTCAATATCCGTGTGTGGAAGAGATCAATGCGCCAAGTTGAGAACAATTTTTAAGTGCAAAGTTACATAAAGGGTCTAGAATCTTCGTACAGCACTTAAACTAAAAAAAGAAAGAAGTGCTAGGGACGAAACTCTGGGTTCTCGAGTCACTTCTAGTGCTGTATAGATTAGATAACACGATTTCATTGGAATATATCTGATACGACATTTGAACGCAAGATCCTCAGGACCAGGCATGAGCAGCCCTTTTCGAGAAGCGGGGCGCATTACAAAAAACAATTTTTCCGCACGACGTGCCAGTTTTGCAGTTGACTGCTCACCATCACAGTCGTAGCTGTGGGTTTTAGCTTAAAGTTAGCCATTATTGAGTGGATATATATATATATATATATATATATATATACAGCGGAGTAAGCACATGAAATGTGCAACAAGGTGGAAAAAAGAGTATTCAAATACCAGAGGTAGAGTAATATGCTTTATTTAAAAGCTGCAGAAATATAACAAAAAAAACCGTTACTCTAGAGTAACGGTTTTTTTGTTATATTTCTGCAGCTTTTAAATAAAGTATATATATATATATATAATCATTGCCGCTCCAGCCATGACCACACCAAATTTTCAAATTATATGTAGCGTTCTTCCATGACAACCGAAGAAAATTTGGCTGCTATTTATTGCACGTCAAGCGACTACATAGGCGCTCCGTCGCTGGCTCGTGATAGTTGCAGTTTAGTCCCTCCAAGATCACTAACTAGTATCGAGTAGTTAATTCGATTTCAATTTAAAAAGGGGTATTCCAACGAGGACTACTGTAATCCTTACCCCCATCCACCAAAAAAATAGTAACGCTTGGAAATACTGATCTTTGAATAAGGAACGAAAGCGAATATATTTAAACAAAACAGAACAAAAAGAATAAATAATTGCCGCACGAGCACATCTTAGGAGCAAGATCTAGTTAACATATGTGTGCCTTAATGTTTAGGATTTTTTTTTTTTTCACGTTTTTTGGAGTTTGATAAAATAAAGTACCATGTTTCAATGGAATCGACTGGTCTCTTCCTTCAAAACTGTTGGCCTTTTACCAAAAATCAAACAGAATTATTCCATTCCCAAAAAGAATACAATACAGAAATCGACACAGGTACATGTCTAGTACATTTTTTATCGACCCCAGAAAGAATGAAAAAGTAAAAGTTGATTTCGACGACGATTTGAACTAAGAATGCGAAGTCTCGTAAATATATAGGATTTTCGTCTGATTCTCTGCGAACTTGCTTTAAATCCAATACTTTGTACAAAAGGAAAATAATTAAATACGTGACCTTAAAGCGCTAAAACAGATTTTTTAGAGAGCAATAGAGCAAAATAAAAGGAAATTAGCGAATAGAAAAGTTTTGATTTTATTTCTATCTCCACATTAAGTTGTAATATATGTAGAATAGCGACATTAGAGTGTCCAGGCGGTTAAATGCTGTCGTAACTCACCAAAATCCTGTACCACACTGACCAAACAGATGACAATCATAATATTTGATAATTGCAGGAGTGTTTTTTTTTTTTGTTTTTTTTTTTAGTTAACAAAATAATGAAGTACATAATATCTGGCTTCTGGTCCGAATATTGACACAAATTTTTCTAAGGCGACTAACATATATTAAAATGCGAGGTAAGCAAAAACGTGAGAAATAATCACCAAATAAAGCCTTCAATACATACATGCATATTGTATACACACCATTAAGTTTCATTCATTGGAAGAAGAAAAAATAGTACAAAGCTATGCGCATGTAATTAAGCATAACGATGTCATTGTGCGTGTTTACACACACACTAGATTCTCGATGAGAAATTATTTTTATTGTTAACAGTAATAAACACAACTTACCGGCAGCGTCGAAAACTTCTGCATCGACCTGGTCAGTGAGGAGACACAAAAGACCAGTGTAACCTTTGCCTTTCATATTCTTTACTAATTCTTGGTGTGGGATGGCTTCGTCAGAATCCCAGAAATCGATTTCGACTCCTTTCTCTCGAAGCAAATCGATCCCTGCAGGTGGAATTCTCCGTGTTATGTACACCTTGTTAGCCATGGTCCTTCTTTCTGATGAGTCTTCTTTCCTCTTTGAAGTCGCTGCTTTCTCAGATTCAACCTTCACCTTCTGTTGTCAGCAAGCAGGAAATGATGAATGATAAAGAATGAAAGAAAAAAAGCGAGAGAGAGAGAGAGAACGATGAGAAAGATTAAGAGACAAGCAATACCACTCTAAGCAAAAACTAGCAGAACGACCAGTTCCAACGTATTAGACAACAGGTGCCTCTTGTTTTTGTCCGAGTGGTGTGCAAGGCTGGAAGTCAGGAGCTAAAATGAATCGCCTTCCCACCGCTGGCTATAAATATATATATTCATGTATGCAATCTATTGATAAATGTACATTTGCATACAGTGCTTTTGTCCCATACCACTCCTCTTTCCAGATATTTCTCGTGGTTCTTGTCTCCTCCCACAGGATTTCCTCCTACTACACAGTCTCGAGTCGACTTTTTCTTTTCTCTCACTCCAAATGTCAATATGTGTGTATGTGCACGTACAGTGTTTACGGTTTTATTGCTATCAAAATTACTTGAAAACATCCAAACTCACACGCACAGTAAATATATACAGAAGAAATTTAATTTTTAAAATGAATTAACTAAACAATGAGGAAAGGAACTACGGTTTTTATATTAAACCCTGGTCTATATTTCCAATTCTTTTCTTATTGTAACTGGTTTATTATTAATAATTCAATGATTCATTCAGTTGCTTTTTCATTCTGTAGATACACAGAGTAGCATTGTATCGCATAAATATATAAATAATTTTTATAAATACGTACATGTAACGTTCGATCTCTCGGCGCATATAGCTATTTCTGTTTACAATGAAGCAGACAGATCACCTAAACCAACCGGCAAACCTGTGGTCGTTTAGTGTCCTTGACATTTTGAAGGTCGTTTAAATTAGCATACTTAACATTGAGGAAATAACACACCCTAAAACCTTTGTTAAGTTATAATTTTCTTTTTATGACCGTGAATCATTTTTTCCTCTCCTTTTTTATTTTAAAAGATCCTATCTTTTTTCTATTTCATCTCGATAAGATATTTTGGCATAACTACAGGGTTTTACCCACCAGATTTTGGGAAGTCATAACTTTCAGAAAAATGAATATTTTTTAATGAAATTTTCTATGCATATAGTATTTACTATGTAGAATCCGAATATACAAAATGTTCATTTTTCTGAAAGTTATGACCTCCCAAAGTCTGGTGGGTAAAACCCTGTAGTTATGCCGATATTTTGAGGATCTAGTTCAAAACGGGGGCACCAGTATTTTCTTAACGAAACACTTTGAAACTTGGGACACTAGTAGAATGTGTCATATAAAACATCTTTTTCTCTTAGTCTTCTTAAGAAAAATTATTATATTGCAATTTATTTCATGTTAAAGTTAGGGTTAGGGAAAACGTGTGTTGCCTCTCTGCAAAATGTCAGAAGTAATGGACATTAAATACGCTTTACACCGCTTAAACTGCCAAAGGAGTAAGTATAAACAGCTGAATACTTGTCAGTGATTGGTTGAAATTATCGAAATAAGACAATTTTTTACATGAAATTAATTCGAATACAAAATTTTTTTTCTGTTCTATAACACAAAATAGATAAGTATACGAAGTTTGAAAGTCTTTCGGTACCAAAAACACTACATAAAACATAAATGAAAACTGGTGCCCCCGTTTTGAACTAGATCCTATTTTGATAATACAGTTTTTCATTTTTTCCAGAATATTTACCTCTAGTTTTAATTTAACTTTGGGAATTTAATCCTAAATCCCCAAGGTATGTTTAAAACAAAACCTAGTCATACAGTCATCAGATACAACATTAATTTATATTAGTGATTAAAAAAAAAAAAAAAAAAGTGCAATGATTTCATATAAATTACTAAGGAGAAAAGATAATCAAATTGCGTAGTGGCTTTCATGCCACTTTATCGCAAACATATGTGAATTGACTACAATCAGGAATCGAAACCTGTTCGCCAAAGTAGATACAGAGATTATTTAATGGTGGATGAAGAGAAGGAAAATTTTATACAGCATATACATCACCCCCACACCAATCTACCTCATCCACCAAGAAAATAAAACCTGGTGATCCGGATTTCGAACCACCAGTTATCTTACCACGTAGACTCCGCTGCACATAGAAGTAGTTCTTATGATTGGTTCTTAGCGAGGCAAGAAATCTCAAGTTTCAAAACAAGGTTGTTGCAAATGTGACGTTTATTCTGGCTCAGACTCTATATCTGACGTTTGAGGATGTGGTATGAAATCTAATCACCTACCGTCACACACATACACACACACACTGAAATTCGAACCGCTGGTTACTTGGTGACATCATACCAAGTAGTTGTCACAAAATCTACTTCATTTATTTTTACATGTGTCTATATACTACAACTAATAATAATAATGTTTGGTACAAGACTAACAAGCTCGGGGGAGAGGATAAGTCGATAACATCGACCACAGCATTTATTTTATCGACCCCCGAAAAGGATGAAACGCTAAGTCGACCTCGGCGAAATTGGAACTCAGAACATAAAGACAGACGAAATACCATTAAGTATTTCGCCCGACGTACTAATGATTCTGCCAGGTCGCGCGAGGCCAGAATTTGTGACGGGGTGGGGTGTATTAAATCGACCCTTGTACTTCAGTGGTACTTTATTTTAACAATCCTGAAAGGATGAAAAAGAAAATTTACCTCGGCAGAATTTGAATAAATACCGCAAGGTATTTTTTACGACTCAAATGATTTTACCAATACATCACCCTCCCTGCTAAAAATAATAAGATATAAACGAAGTACCATTTATGCGCCAGACAGCAGCTGTTACATCTTGTGATAGTTGGCAGCTGTCTGCGACTCTAGTATGCAAGCAACAAGAACGTAAGATCCGCAAACAGAACAATCCCATACTTTGAGAGAAGTAGTCTTTTTGTCAGAGACGATATCACCAATATGATAAAAAGAAGGCGGTGAGCTGGCAGAAACGTCTGCCTTTCGTCTGTCTTTACGTTCTGTGTTCAAATTCCGCCGAGGTCGACTTTGCCTTTCATCCTTTCAGGTTCGATAAATTAAGTATCAGTTGCGCACTGGGTCGTCTCATCGACTGGTCTCCTCCACAAAAATTTCGGGCCTTGTGCATAGAAGAGAAAAGAATATGACAAAAAGAAGGGAGATAATTATCAAAGTAAAATGGACCTAAAATAACATCTTAAAACAGTGGTTGTCAACCGGGGTTTATGTGACTTTAGTGAGTCCATTTAGGATTCTGTTGTTAAAACCTATCTACAATAAATTGGTTATACTTCTACAATGCACAAGATGTTTTAACGTTTTTTTTAATACAATTCTCTTGAAGTATCGGAACCTGCCAGTGAACTCTCTTCCAGCCTGTGGTGTTTAAGACGTTGGAGGTTGCTGGGCTGCTAACTACGAGGTTCTTGTCATCGTTGGCGGCTCGCCTTACCGAGGTGTCACGTGATGCCCGTGAGAGTGCTTGGCTTTTCCAACGCTTTAGCCTCGTCATTGCCCGTGGTAATGCCGCAAGCGTGTGCTATTGCTTCAGTAGGTTCCGTTCAATCTTGTGGTGTACGACCAATTGAGCCAATTGGTATTGCATTGTTTGCTTGTTTGTTTTTTTCTTTTCTCCTTTTTTTCTTTTGTAAAATATATTCCTTTTCACTGAATTATTGCAAATTCTCAATGATATTTAATTATATAAAATACTAGCAGAGATACCAGGCGTTGCCCGTGTTACATGCAATTGAAGAATGAGACTTTTCTGTTATATTTTCTGTAAGGAACTGGAATACCTATTATTCGGATTTCATCAAAATTACACATGAGGGTTCTTTCTCTCTTCACACACCGTAAAAAAAATTCTAATCATGACACATGTATCCCATACTATTGATCTTAATGCGCATATTCCAAAATTTCAGTCTTCTGGAACCTGTAAAAAGGATTTTGCTCCTGAAAAATGGAGCTCGTGGAGCTCTAAAATGTGGGAATGAAGGCCTCTATTGGGGGTGGGGGTGTTAATGTCAACCAGAGAAGTTGAATTGTTGGGAATGTTTTTGACTTGGGTCTTATAGTATGCCTGTATATATGTGAGAGTATAGTGTCACTTTAATAGTTTCAGTATGAAATTGAAAGTATTAAAGTGAAAGTATCTGACATTACAGTAGCGTCATGTTATTGTTTCACTTTTGACACGTAATACTGAAATAGTGGAATAGTTTTAGTATTAAAGTGAAAGTATCTGACATTACAGTAGAGTAATGTTATTGTTTCACTTTTGACACGTAATACTGAAATAGTGGAGGAGATATGGTATTGGTGTGGGCACGAACCCTAATTAAGGCATGTGGACCTTAATTAAGGCATGTGTAAATTTGGAATGAAATTGGTTGTGTAGTTCTCGAGTTTTGGGGATTCACACAGACACACATTCTCATCTTTATATATATAGATATATACATACACACACCCAAACACACATATTTATGTATATCAATATAAATACATGAAAGTCAATGAAGTTTGGTAAAAGAAGGTGATCATGTACATACTTTCTTGCTGTTGTCATTATAACACCTCGTTGTAAACAATATTCCTTGTTTTTCCTTGTGGAGCATATGCAAATAGGTATGTTTTGCTTCCCACTTTTGAGCAGCCAACATACAGTTGTCCAAGAGAAGACCAGCTACAGAGAGGGTTTGACCCTGAGATTTGTTAATGGACATAGCCAAAGTGACATGAAGGGGGAATTGCAGTCTTCTGAATGTAAAAGGAATGTCTGCTCCAGATGGAGTAAGAGGAATTCTTGGAATAAAGACGTCATCTACTTTTCCACATCCAGAAAGAATGGTAGCCTCGATAACGTGTGACATCATCTTCTTTATCACGAGTTGTGTTCCATTGCAAAGTCTTGGTGGTTCCAGATTGCGGAGTAGCACAACAGGCGCTCCAACTTTAGGTGATAATATGTGGGAAGGTAGTCCAGGAGGCTCCAACGAATTGAGAAATTCAGGAGGATAGTTCACCACTTCATTTGTATCTGGAACTGTATCAACAGACTTGTAAGTTTGAAGATTGCCGGGAAGAGAATGCATAAGCTGTTGATTAGTTTTTGTAACAGCAACGTTTTTTGGAGCTAATATTGCTCTTTCACACAGCCAATTGTGATTTAGGTAGTTTTCTTTGAAGTTGGGAAAGACTTTGTGTTTGAGGTCATCTACAGAATTAACAACAGGGCAAAATGGCCATATTTCCATTTCTCCTGCAGCGTCGAGAGGCACCTTGCCATCACCAATTGTCAAAATGTCCTGTGCAAACTTCTTGGACATTTGGTCGCCGTGTAGCTGAGCTCTCATGTTAGTGTTAAGACTGAGGATGGTAACATGATGCCACAGGGTAGAGGACTTTAGGCATGCTTGGACCTCATCTGCTCTAGTGCCTTTTGGAATGACAGGAAAAGCTTGCCTGAAATCACCTGACAACAGAAGCGTAACACCTCCCATTGAAGCGTGACAGTCTCGGATGTCTTTCAGGGCTCTATCTAATGCTTCCAAAACTCTCTTGCGAGCCATGGTGCATTCATCACAGACAATTAAATGACACCTTTGAAATACCTGCCCCTGATCTGAGCTTTTGGTGATGTTGCATGAAGGCATGTCGGATGCTGCTAAATTGAGAGGGAGTTTGAAAGTCGAGTGTGCTGTCCTGCCACCGGGTAACAAAGTAGCTGCAATATCAGAGGAAGCCAGAGCTACTGCAATGTCCTGATGCTGCCTAACTTATGCAAGGAGAAGCTTTGTTATAAATGTTTTTCCTGTCCCTGCAGGAGCATCAAGGAAGAAGATTCGTCCCTCACGCTGGCGTACACTGTTAATAATAGTTGTGTAGGCCTGCAGCTGGTCCCGAAGTAATTTGTGCTCGTTTTCAACAATGTAACATCAAAAATATATAAATTTTCATGGGGGTTATGGCCGTTATGCATAGAATATAATTTCCAAATTTACGATCTATATCTATATATCTATATCTATACATATACGTGTATATACATCTATATGTATACATATACATCTATATAAATTATATATATATATATATATATATATATATATATATATATATATATATATATATACATCTATATATATATACATCTATATATATATACATCTATATATATATACATCTATATGGATACATTTGTGCAGATATATATATATGCATGTATGTTTGTATATATGTATGTATACCTGTATATATGTGAGAGTATAGTTTCACTGTAGTAGTTTCAGTATGGAAATGAAACCATTAAAGTGAAAGTATCTGTCATTACAGTATGGAAGTGTGATTGTTTCAGATTTGAATGAAATTGGTTGTGTAGTTCTCGAGTTTTAGGGACTCACACAGACACACACACAGACAGACACACACACACACACACACATTTGGAATATTAATATAAAAGTTAGTTTAAATAAAATATTTTTTGAGCACTGAAGTAGGTCGCGCGCACGCGCACATAACACATACACACACAGGCACGCACATGTAGTAACGCATGTATGCATTCATGTATTCTTTTTATTTGTTTCAATCATTTGACTACGGCCATGCTGGAGCACTGCCTTTTCGTCGAACAAATCGACCCCAGGACTTATTCTTTGGATGCCTAGTACTTATTCTATCAGTCTCTTTTGCCGAACCGCTATGTTACGGGGACGTAAACACACCAACATCGTTTGTCAAGCGATGTTGGGGGACAAACACAGACACACAAACACATACACACACACACACACATATATATACATATACATATATACGACAGGCTTCTTTCGGTTTCCGTCTACCAAATCCACTCACAAGGCTTTGGTCGGCCCGAGGCTATAGTAGAAGACACTTGCCCAAGGTGCCACGCAGTGGGAATGAACCCGGAACCATGTGATTGGTAAGCAAGCTACTTACCACACAGCCACTCCTGCACCTATTTGTATGTAAATTTTGCAAAATTCATGAATTGAATGTAGGAGGAAAAATATGTTTGCGGGTTATTAACATCACGCCCTGGAGGAATGAATAAAATGACAGGAGAATATCATCAAATTTATACAAAACTGTTTGATTGAATATTCTTCTTTCTCTCTTTTTCTTTTCTTTTTTTCTGTCGTCTTCCTTTTTCGATTTTTTCTTTCTTTCTGCCTGTTATAAAACTTAAAAACTGATGATGTCATTCCATCAACGTATGGACGCTGGTTACTCTCGTTCATAGTTTACGTTTAGGTTTCTGAAATTTTGAATTTTTAATCACCAACGAATAAAACATTTATACAATCGAATCGCGCTCTTCGTCTTGACTAATAATAATAATAATAATAATAATAATAATAATAATAATAATAATAATAAATTGTCTGTTAATAGATATGTCTGCTCCACAAGATCAAAATGTCTCAAGAAAGAAATACGAAAAGCTTTCTCACTATAAAGATCTGCAAATTGAAATCACAAAAATGTGGAAACTTAGTACTACGATAATACCAGTAGTAATTGGTGCATCGAGAATGATAAAGAAGGGAGCTAAGAAGTATATTAAGCAACTCCCTGGTAACTCCAATCTCCTTGAACTACGAAAGATAACCTAGATGGGTACAATCCATATACTACGGAAAGCACTCTCCATCTAAAATGGAATAAATGTAGTGATAATTGTAGCATGCATAGCAAAACAAAAGTGTCCTTGCTACTCTTGGCCTCCGGAAGATGCCCGGTACTAAGGCAGCTGAAATAAAGTTATATTGAAAGGAAACCATTAATAATAATAATAATAATAATAATAATAATAATAATAATAATAATAATAAGGATCTATTTTAAAACGGGGGCCACAGTATTTTCTTAACGAAACACTTTGAAACTTGGAACACTGGTAGAATGTGTCATATAAAACATCTTTTTCTCTTAGTCTTCTTAAAAAAAAAAAGAAATCCCTAAGTTATTCCATGTTAAAGTTGTCATATTTCTGTAATTTCAACCAATCACTGACGTCCATTCAGCCGATATACATTAAGTGCCGACTACATAAACAAACGATTCTGAAACAATTCTATCGGTGATAAAATTATTATTTCCTTGTCAAAAAATGGCTGAAACATATTGGCTGTAGCTAATAAACCTTTCTATTATAGGCTAACCCTAACCCTAACCCTAACCCTAGGGTTAGGGTTAGGGTTAGGGTTAGGGTTAATTGTTTCAGAATCGTTTGTTTATGTAGTCGGCACTTAATGTATATCGGCTGAATGGACGTCAGTGATTGGTTGAAATTACAGAAATATGACAACTTTAACATGGAATAACTTATGGATTTCTTTTTTTTTTAAAGAAGACTAAGAGAAAAAGATGTTTTATATGACACATTATACCAGTGTTCCAAGTTTCAAAGTGTTTCGTTAATGAAAAATGTGGCCCCCGTTTTAAAAAAGATCCAAATAGATAAGTATACGAAGTTTGAAAGTCTTTCGGTACCAAAAACACTACGTAAACATTAATGAAAACTGTGGCCCCCGTTTTAAAATAGATCCAATGATAATAATAATGATGATGATAATAATAATAATAATTCTTTCTACTAAAGGCACAAAGCCTGACATTTTGGAGGAGGAGATAAGTTGATTACAACAACTTCAGTGTTTCACTGGTACATATTTTATCGACCAGAAAGGATGAAAAGCAAAGTCGACCTCGGCGGAATTTGAACTCGGACCGTAGACACGGACGAAATGCTGCTAAACATTGTGTCCAGTGCGCTACCGATTCTGCCAATTCGCCGTCTTCAAACAAAAATAAAATATTGGAGGAAAGACGAAGATATGTTGCAGAAAAGTACGAAACCACATTATAAAGTAAATCAGAGACGAAGGTGGAAACTTTTGAGCGAAATTTGGTGAATGACAACCATTTTTACAGAGATATCCATGGAAAATAGAGCAAGAATGCTCTGCATAAATATAGACGATGGAGTGGGAACTCTATAAGGCCAATCAACCTTCTAGAAATAGTGCCCAACTCACCCTCATATCACACTCTACCGCATTAACTAAGTGGTACTCCGTCGGTGACGACAAGAGTTCCAGTTGATCCGACCAACAGAACAGCCTGCTCGTGAAATGAACGTGCAAGTGGCTGAGCACTCCGCAGAGATGCCTAACCTTAACGTGGGTAGTTCTCAGGAAGATTCAATGTGACACAGAATGTGACACGGCTGACCCTTTGAATTACTGGTACGACTCATTTTTGTTAGCTGAATGGACTGGAGCAGCGTGAAATAAAGTGTCTTGCTCAAGTATACAGCGTGCCTCCGGGAATCGAACTCATGACCTTACGATCGTAAACCGAATACTCCTAACCACTAAGTCAGACCCTTTCTCTCCTACTATACTAGCACGAGAAGAACTGCTTTTAGCAATGTAATTCTTCATAAACGGTAAGAAGTGATGGTCACAACTGGAATGTGTTTGATCATAGGTCTGCTTAATCAGGGCCGACATGGTACTTACCATCAACGTAACAATGCTTTCTAATCTAGGCACAAGGCTAGCGGCAATTTTTGAGGGGAGGGGTTAGTCGAATACATCGATCCTAGTACTGGACTGTTATTTTATTTTACTGACTCTTGAAGGATAAAAAGCAAAGTTGACTTCGGTGGGATTTGAACTCACAACAATATAATGATAATAAATGAAGACATCAAAGCATTCGTAGTTATAAAGGAACTGGGAAAACTCCAAGAAACTGTTCAGATCGGTAAATGTGAAAGTGAAAATATGGCCGTAACAAAAACTTCGGAGAACAGCAAATGAAAGGGTGTGTGTGTGTGTGTGTGTGTGTGTGTGTGTGTGTGTGTGTGTTTAACAGAGAGGGAGATGAACAGACAGACAGGGAGATGTGGAGATAATATATTGTATGAATAATATATAATTCCCGGCTGTTGTATGGCTTATTTGATGGCAGTGCATCAGCGTGGCCACCCACCACTGGCTGGAACCAGTAATAGAGAATAAAGAATTACATAAATATTTTATGTGTGTGTGTGTGTGTGTGTGTGTGTGTGTGTGTGTGTGTGTGTGTGTGTGTGTGTGTGTGTGTGTGTGTGTGTTCGTGTGTGTCTGTGCTTTAAACAAAAGAAATTTTAGATTCTCTTTCTCTATTGCTAATCATGGCTACCTAGACAAGTTGTTTCTACTTCATTGAAATTATTCGCAATTCAAGGAGAGGTCGAAACCAAAATCATTCTGTTACTATTGCTGCTGCTGCTGCTGTTATTGCTGCTCAAATAGGTTCCAGCTGTGACCATCTCGTCTTTTTGTAATCGATCCTCAGTCGAAGCTGCCAAAATGGCCTTCATAATACCTTTAGATGGTGTAGTGGTCTGTTTGTATCATGGTTGTGGAGCCATCTAAGGCTGTAATATCATTTGAAAGAAACATGGTATAAAGAACATATATATAAAATAAGGCTGTAACTTTAAATGTATTTAATGCCGGCCACGCGTATATATACAAGCTGAATGATAAATGGAAATGGTTTGATACGTGGAGGCCATGATCTCCTGTGTGTTGCCTCCTGTTTGCTGGTTGGCGTGTGGTGTGAGAGAGCCAACTAGATCGCGTCTTTGCTCTACGACGTCAAAATGCCAAAAGAGGAAGAGGTGAGTCTCTGAACCTTAGTGTTGCATATGCCCTCTATTGTCCAACTAATTAGGCAACCGCCGTCAGAGGAAGTAATTGCGCCAACACACCTAATCTCCATAGTGATACTAAATGCGTACAGGCAGGGACGGACTGTACCGAAAAGTTCTCACTGGAAAACATGTAGAAGGACCCGCCTAATCTTGAAAATTAGCAAAGGAATCATATGAAAGCTATACTTTTAAGTAGCAAAGAAATCGCTATACGTATCCTCGCCACAACATATATATGCACAGTGAAATATATAATTATTCATATATAGTTGAATGATATAGACACCATGTGAATTAAAATCTTAATCCTTTAACAAACCGCATATTTTTAAAAGCTCAGTTAGCCCAGACAGCAAGCAATCGAAAAAAGCTGTTTCTAGTTTTCCACAAAAAGCTTTTAGTATGCGCAGAAGTTGCAGCAAGTTAATCTTTTTTGATGTTTATTAACGTAAAAAGTCTCGAATATCTCATTTGATAGCATGAAGCTTTTTTTAACTTATTGAAGGAGATGGCGACGTAGACGGTAAAGGCTCCTTTTTACCATATCGCACGGTCGAACACAAAACAAGATATATATGTAAGAGACGACCGTGCGAACTCAAAAAGGAGATATGGTGACGAATGGAAAAATAGAGGACTCCTTTTATTTAAACGTGTCACACGGTCGAACATACAAATATATATCAAATGATGATATAGATGATATGTCATGCGACGATAACATAGATGACCAGTAATGAAAGACCACAACCGTATTAGATGAATAACAGAGATATTTATTATAGCGTTAAAGATGTATGTCTGTGTGAGAGTGTGAATGCGACATATAAGAACATAATCAAAGACAGGCCGTCATACAAAGAAAAGTGTGTATGTGAGTGATACATGTATGAATGTTTACAGCAGATAGAAAGAGAGTCAATAACACGTGAACAATTATACCAGTTCTTGGGTACACAATAATATGAATCTGTATGTGAAGTGAGTTGGCTGAGTTTGGCAGAGCTGATCACTAGTTGTGATGTCGTGGCATCGATGCCGGGCCGTGATTCTTGTTATACAGATGTTCGTCGCTGGCCGAGAATTTCTTGTCTGTTTAAGAACTCTTGTCTGTTTATTTACCGTGGTGAAGCTGAGTCACCTAACAGAATCGAAGAGAGAGATGTGCCGCGGAGGTTTGGTTTGGTGTACATAGTAAGTCGTGTTGACGCTGGTGGTGTAGAGGCTGTTTGGTAGTAATCGTGTTGGTCATGACAATGATGCTGGATAGTAGTCGTAGACTTTTGTTGCTGATGTGGCGACGGCGGTGGTCATCGTGGCTGGACGAAGCTGTTGAAGTGGTCGCTGGAACTGCTGCTGCTGTCGTGTGGTACACGGAACAGTTCTCAAAGAGAAACTGGACCGAGACAAATTTGGCCGCCGAGTTAAAGCTATTTATAACAAACTATTGGCTCACCAGATGGTAGAAATATACTCTATCACGTGACCTTATTAGGGGCCGTGATTGGTCAGTTTGCGTTCTGGCGGGAACGGTTCGAAGAAGTTGCCGATTCGAATAATGATCAGTCACGTGATGACAAGGAATGGGTTCTCTACTACGCTCGCATTTATTTATATTTAAATGAGAAGATTGTATGTAATGGCGATAGTAGTTTTGTATCTAGTGACGATAGGTAGTTTCACTACATATATAAGTTGGAAGGCTCGTCGTGAAGAGACACGAGCCAAGTGCCAGTAAAGAAACTTATGACTAACTCAACCGTTAGATATATAATGAGAATAAATTTATTAACAAAGTGAAACTGTTTGTGTCTGTGTGCGCGTGCATGTGACATATATAATAACACAGTAGATAAACCAGGCCTTCTGATACAAGAGAAGGTATACAACAATGTGAAGTGACGGACAGTCATATAAGCAATAGTGTGTATACAATATGTGAGTGTACAAGTGTGCGTGTGAATGAGAGGAAACACAGAACATAGAAAGAGTGTCTGTAACATAGACAGTAAAAAGTCTTAAAATACTGAGATAGAGAAATACCAGTTCGTATTAGAGTTACACAAGATTTAGAATGTTCATACGCATGAAGTTGTGGTCAAGGAGCAGAGCTGTAGTATCACACTATGTGTGTTGAGCGTCGAATGCTGTGACCTGTGTTACCTGGTATAGTATATTCTGGCTGGTTAGTTCTGACTGTTATTCGTGAGTGGAAACAATCCACTCAACAGCGTCGAGATAAAGCCGCTCTTGTTGATGTTGGTGTTGCTGGCGACGACAATGGTAGACAGTACATTGGTCGTGAAGACGTCGGCGCTGGAACTGGCTGTAGCTGTGTTCTGTACGTGTGTGGTCAGCGACCAGACCTGTGAGAGATATGAAATTGAAGACGTATGTGGTCAACGACCAGACCTGTGAGAGATCTAGAATCGAAGACGATTGCCGTCGTTGGATCGGGCTTATTTATAGGCGAAAAAAGGGCTCACCGGAAACCCAGTAAAACTCTCTATCACGTGACTTTATTTGAAGCCACGATTGGACGTAAATGCCCCCTTAGCAAGCAGAACATGGGGACAATTGCCGCGCAAAATAAGAACCAATCAGGATAGTGGATAGAAGGGTCCAAGGCAACCGAAGGCTAGATGTTAGCAGCTTCGTTATCATTTATGATTGAATGCCCGAGAGAGAGAGAGGTTTCACTACATATTTGTAGTGAAACTAACACCTCGATCGCCATTAAATACAAAACTACCTATCGCCATTAGATACAAAACTGCTATCGCCATTACATACAATCTTCTCATTTAAATATAAACAAACGCGAGCGTAGCGGAGAACCCATCTCCTTGTCATCACGTGACTGATTAATATTCGAAGCGGCAACTTCTTCGAACCGTTCCCGCCAGAACGCAAACTGACCAATCACGGCCCCTAATAAGGTCACGTGATAGAGTATTTTTCTGAAGCATTCGGGAGCCGATAATTCGCTATAAATAGAGCAACTCATACCCAGCAGATTTGTCTCGGTCCAGTTTCTCTTTGAGATCTGTTCCGTGTACCACACGACAGCAGCAGCAACAATCAGCAGCCAGCGACCAGCGACCACTTCAACAGCTTCGTCCAGCCAACGATGACCACCGCCGTCGCCACATCAGCAACACGAGTCTACGACTACTAACCAGCATCATCGTCATGACTAACACGATTCTACGACTACTACCAAGCAGCCTCTTCACCACCAGCGTCTACACGACTTTCTATGTACACCAAACTAAACCACCGCGGCACATCTCTCTCTTCGATTCTGTTAGGTGACTCAGCTTCACCACGATAAATAAACAGACAAGAATCTCAGCCAGCGACGAACATCTGTATAACAAGAATCACGGCCCGGCATCGATGCCACATCACAACTAGTGATCAGCACTGCCACACACAGCCTCAACTACTCTCACATACAGACTCATACTATTGTGTACTTAAGAACTGGTATAAATGCTCACGGTTATTGACTCTCTTTCTATCTGCTGTAATAACTCACATACACACACATGTATCACTCACATGCATACTTTTCTTTGTGCGACGGCCTGTCTTTGATTATGTTCTTATATGCCGCATTCACACTCTCACACAGACATAAACTTTAATGCCATAATAAATACCTCTGTTATTCATCTAATACGGTTGTGGTCTTTCATTACTGGTCATCTATGTTATCGTAGCATAACATATTTGTATATCATCTTTGATATAATTATTTTGTGTGTTCGACCGTGTGAAACGTTTAAATAAAAGGAGTCCTCTATTTTTCCATTCGTCACCATTTCTCCTTTTTGAGTTCGCACGGTCGTTTCTTACATATTTTATAACGGAGAATAAATCGTCGCTTATCAGTTCATTTCATCTCAAGTGTATATCCATTTCCACATTTCCCTTAAGCATGCAGGCGCACTTACTTCCCTTGACAGCGAGTTTAAACAAGCTGGCCAATAGAGGGCATAAGCAACATTAAGGTTCAGACACTCACCTCTTCTTCTTTTGGAATCTTGACGTCGTAGAGCAAAGATGTGATCTAGTTAGCTCTCACACACCACACGCCAGCTAGCAGACAGGAGGTAACGCACAGGGGAAGAACATGGCCTCCACACATCAAACCATTTCCAATTATCATTCAGCTTGTATATATACGTGTGGCCGACGTTAAAGGCATTTAAAATGACAGCCTTGTTTTATATATATTCTTTATACTGCGTTCCTGACAAATGATTTTACAGCCTTTTGAGTAGAGTCACATTAGACGGCTCCACAATCATGATACAAACAGACCACTACAGCCCATCTAAAACTATCATCGTCGTTATAAGGGTTATCACGTCTTTGTTGTAGAGATATCTGTCCACAATGGAACATCTGCCGTTTCTTAGACTATTGAAAACTGCCTAACAGTTACGTTTGTTGTGCTATACTACTTCGTAGAGGTTTGTAGTGATCATTAGTCTGCCAATGAAGGCAGTAATGTCGTCATGCCTTTGTTGGGATGTTTGTCACTTCGTAGAGACAGTGAGTGCTTGGTGTGATGTGCATGCTCTAGCTGAATGTGGGTAGCTCTTGTGTGCAGGAGATTAGTGACTAGAGAAGGGGTAATACTAGTAGTAGTAGTAGTAGTAGTAGTAGTAGTAGTTATTGCTGTTTTCGTCATCGTCTAATTTCAGGGTAGTTCTGATGGCGCAGAGAGAAGGTTCTTACTAGGAGCTAATGGGGGCGGAGATGGGGTTCAAAGTTAGATCGAAGTCGATAAATGTTGGTGTAGAGGAGAGAAAATTGTCCAACAAATTGATTTTATGGTGCGTTTAAAAAAATTTTTTTTTTTATGGAGTTGGGGTCGGTGAAGAATAGAGGTATCTTCGATTGTTGAGTTACTGCCAGCCACATCAATTCCTGCAATTAATCCACCTGGAAATCAATATTGTCGAATGGACCCCTTGTAAAACTGGTGCCAAGTGGGATACCGATCATGAACCAGGGAAGAAATGGATTATGTGGCAGTTGTTAAGGGCAACCTCCTGATGTGTTTCCTATGGTTAGGGGGCCCTTGTTTGTTTTATCCAGTGGCAAACAGCTGGAAAAAGTGTCACTACTCAAGAGAAGATACTGTGGGAAACCTTGTGTGAGTGAGAGAGAGAGAGAGAGAGAGAGAGAGAGAGAGAGAGAGAGAGAGAGAGAGAGAGAGAGAGAGAGAGGGAGAGAGAGAGAGAGAGAGAGATGTTGGGTGGAGAAACTTTTTGTCCTTAAAAGGAGGGCTTGCTCTGAATGTCGACCACAGAGTGACCTCTGCTAAAGTCAGCCCAAAGATCAGAAAATGGTATCAAATCAAGCAACGAAGTTAGGCTGACCATTTACCACAAATAAATATATAAATAAAAGGTTTTGGAGTGATGCTATCATTTGAGTAGGTCGTCTGACAAGATTCGGGAACTCATTGTTCTTTTGCTTACTGTGTGCAACTCAAGAGTAATCAGGATTCCTTCGCAGGCTGGTTGTCTTTAACGCGCCAGAAACCTCGCAACTGCATGATTCCGGGTTCAGATCCATTGAGTGACAACTTGGGCAAGTGTCTTCTTTGGGCCGACCAAAGCCTTGTGAGTGGATTTGCTAGACGGAAACTGAAAGAAGCTTGTCGTGTGTATGTGCATATATGTGTGCTCGCGCGCATGTGTGAGTGTTATTCGTTGTCGGGGAGGTAAAGAAATGCGAAACAGTAAAGAAAGGAAATAATTTTTGCAATGTTAAAATAAAAGTTGGGAGAACCAATGCCGAATGTAGACTTGATAATGCCTTAAACCAGTTATGAACAAACTGTGGCCTGCGGGAATTTCTGAATAGCACGCCTAACAAAAAATTACTTTTATCTTTTGTGTGTGTGTGTGTGTGTGTGTGTGTGTGTGTGTGTGTGTGTGTGTGTGTGTGTGTGTGTGTGTGTGTGTGTGTGTGTGTGTGTGTGTGTGGTCCGGCCAGCTTTATGATGTACCATGTCTCGTGCGGCCTGTTTTTCGAAAAAAACTGTCCATGTCTGCCCTGAACTAGATAAAGCTTGAATACCCAGGTCTCGCAAATATCGATATTATTTATGCCTTTTAATTATTCTGAGAGCCCTGCCGATTGTGAAGCCCTAGCTATAGGTTGTTAACCTTAGGCTTAAATTGGGCACCAGGAAGAATTTTGGACTTAGAACCAGTCTCTTCCGATTCTTCATTTCCCTCTCAATCTTTCCTATATTAGCTTCAAATTTTGGCACAAGGTCAACAATTTCAAGGGCGGAGTAAGGCGATTATATCGACCCCAGTACTCTACTGGTACTTAATTTAGCGACCCCGAAAGGATGAAAGGCAAAGTCGACCCTGGCGGAATTTGAACTCTGAACGTAAAGACGGACGAAATGCCGCCAAGCATTTTGCTCAGTGTGCCAACGATTCTGCCAGCTCACCATTGCTTATATTAACGCCGACTCATCATATCATCATCATCATCTCTCTCTTTCTCTCTCCCTCTTCCTTTCTATATGTGTGTGTGTGCGTGCGCGCGCGCGTTTGTGTGTGTATATATATATATAATTTGATATCATTTGAGATGCATATATCACAGAAGCTACATAGTCATAGCAAATGAAACTAAACAGACTTAATGTTGAGCAGCATAGGATTTATTCCTCCAAATTTGAATGAGAAATTCAAAGGTATGTGGATTCCATGAACGATTTTACATCGCCGGTCACATTTCCCTCAAAGAAAAATGGGCCATGAATATGCTTCTTGGAGATAGCGCAGAACACATTCGCTTTTGGTGAGTCCTTCTCATGCTCAACTGTGGCATGGGGATTTTCTTCGCCCCAAATGCGACCATTATGCTTATGACTTTGCCATTCGTATGAAATGTGGCCTCATTACTGAAAATAAAACGTTCCTTGAACTCGGCTTCTTCAAGTTTCTCTTGCATATCAACACAGAATTGTTTGCACTTTCGCTTGTCATTTGCTGTTATGGTCTGAACGAGCTGCAGCTTGTCAGGTTTCATTAGCAAGCGTAACCTCAGAACGCGCCAAACTGTCGTTGGAGGAATCTGGGTTTCCAGACTTGCTCTTCTTATCCGATTTTAGTGGTCGTCCAGATCCTTTTACCCTTCACAGACAGCCTTCCTCTTTGAATTTTTTGTACCATGTCCAAATCTGCATTGACGTAGGCGACTTTTTAGAGAACTATCCCACGCACGCTGCACAGTCTTGTTCGATTGTGTTCGCCTTTTCTCTTTCAGTGAATGCCATTTCTATACCTAAAAAGATAAACATATCAAACATTAAACATAAAATTTTGACCTGTTTCTACACATGCTGTTAAAATTTGAAGTCATTTGAACGAGAACTGGTAAGGTTATTAGATTGCGAAATGATATCAAATTTTTTGAAACACCATGTGTGTATGTATGTGTGTATATATATATATATATATATATATATACTAGCAGTATAATCCGACCATGCCCGGGTGTGACTTATTACGCCATTTACGATGTCTTGCTAGGTGAAAATCAACTAAAAAAGAAAGCGTTGCAACGAAATTAACCTTTATGATGTAAATATGTTCATAATTCAAAAGACGATGAAATTAATAGGGAAAGTCTGAAGGCTGTTTTGCGCAACATTATTAAGCGTACATAAATTTCATCCACCTAATTGGCTATAGAAATGCTTGTGCAAAACAACTTTTTGCGCTGCACTGATTATATATAGCAGGGTAATCCCTTTTTGCAGGAGCTAGGACGGCAATTTGTGATGAAGCAATTGCTGGCGATCTGTTGCTACACAGTTCTGCCAGAATTCTATCAGATTGGGCAGTAGATGTTGATGCACCATTTTGTATTATGTTCAAAGTAGCTTCTGGAATGTGGTGAATTGCTGCAGTCTGATGCTGTCTTTTTAAAGCGGTTGCTTTCTTTCCCCAGCAAGCTCTCTTCTTTGGAGGCATAATCTATGTATATATTAAACAGAACAACAAAAGTTATAATAGACGGCAGAGTCGGTAGTTTTCACATATCTGTAATTTTTCAGATTAACACCCGCACGATTACCCAACCCTGACCCTAAAACCCAAAACCTAATCCTAACACAAACCCTAACAGTGACCCTAAACCCTAACCCTAACCCTAAAACCCTAACCCTGACCCTAAAATCGTAACACTAACTCTAATCCTAACCGTAACCCTAAATCCTAACCTTAACCGTAACCCTAAAACCGTAACCCTGACCCTAAAACCCTAGTGAAAATCGTGGTATATTTACAAAACATTGACGGCATAACTACAGAGTTGTACCCCCCGACTTTGGACGGTCATAACTTTCAGAAAAATGAATATTTTTTTAATGAAATTTTCTATGCATATATTATTTATTATGTAGATTCCGAATATACAAAAATTTTCGGTGAAAGTGTTTTGGGAGGGGGAGGGGGGACAATTTTCGGAAATTCCACTTAAATTCCTCTTAATTTCCAGGAAAATGAATAATTTTTCGTGAAATTTTCTACAAATATACCTTGATGTATGTACGTTTCGAGCATGTAGGAATTTTGAAGGAAACAACTGCAGGTTATTTTTGAGAAGTGTTCCCCACTCGGTGGTGTTTCGGAGCAAGTTGTCCATATTTGTTCCATTTTTCTCTATCATGTGCGTATGTGCATCCGTAGATTTCTAATGAAGTAATAGGCAGTGAACAGAAGCCGTCATAAGAAAATTTACGTTAAAAATAACATGCACACGATTTTTTTTCTCAATAGAAATAAATTCCAAAGTAAACGTTTCTAGTAGAGAAGTAGAAGAGGACAGAAGTAGAAGAGGACAGAAGTAGAAGAGGACAGAAGCAAAAATAGGAATATACACGCACGGTTAAATATAGAAATTATAAAGGGCAGACTCGGCGCAGGCACCCTGTCCCTTCCCCAAGAATTTTAAAATGTTAGCTTTCGGAAACTTTTTTTTCAATCTTGCAAAAACACGAAGATTAAGAATAAACAGAGAAAAAAGTACACAAATATATTTTACATACCTGTCGTATACGTCGGTTTTTTTTTTTTTGTTTTTTTTTTCACTTTAAAGGTGGATTAATCCCAACAAAATAACATAAGTTTAGTCACTGTTTCAGTACGTGTTTGTGTTCTTCATTGATCTTATGTGAAATCTTGTATTAGTTAAGAATGTTTTTTTTTTTTTAATATTTTATGTATATATGTATCTAAAATGTGTATTGCTCAGCAATTTGAACAAAGAGGTGCTCAAATTGTCTAGTGGAGTACCTCTTCCGCCACATGAATTCTATTAAATACGTGGGAAACAGCTTGGATGAGGTACCATAAAATTGCCGATATTTGCGCTTAGCATGCGCCCACATTCCTTCTACATGATTTGTGTGTACACCTGTGGCTTCATCAACAAATGAAACTGAGTGGTTTACCGTTAAATGCAGGAACCCTTGCTGCTGCAAATTACGATAACGTGCCCATTCATCTGTGAAAATGATGCTCGCTGGACGGACATGTTGCCGGATAATGGATTCCAAGGAATCCATGGACCGGCTATTATCCGGGCATATAGATAAGAAGCAATTGGTGGGATTGTCCAATTCAACCCCACCCAACACCCAAGTGCCGTCGTAGTGTGCACCCCGCCGATACTTTCGGTGCATAAATTTAGACTCATCGATGGCAACCATGAAATCAGGGCCGCCAATCATTAATGGATTATCAATTAGGTGTTGTGCCAGAATATCTCAGCAGAAATTGGCCCAATCCACCACAGTGGACCAACACGCAATTTTTAGCTCATGCATAATTTTCTGCAAGGGTTCATCAATGGACCACCAATACAGAAAGAGCAGTATTGTTCTTAAAGATAAATTACTATTTTGGAAAAACGATCCTTTTCTAATGGAAAAGCGTTTTCGACACTGTCGAGCAGTGCACTTCCAACTATACCCATCTTGAAGTCGAGGAAATTTCACAAACGAACAATTGTGGCCACAGTCACAGACATGAGCTTCTGCTAAAAGTCCATATGTTTTCAGCCATTCAATTAGATGGTCCTGGTCACGGCTGATTTCAAACAAATCCAATAGGCGAAACGGAGGACATTGCATGATATTCATCTTGAAACCTTCCAAAGTGGCAACAGAATAAATTTAATTTTAGTGTGATAATTTCCAAAGTGGCAAGAGAATAAATTTTAGTGCTATAATTTCCAAAGTGGTAACAAAATAATTTTTAGTGCGATGTCGGGTAGAGAATAAAATGAAAGTGAAAATTGTGATGTTTCAGGGTTTCCAGTCGGACAGTGTAAAGTAGAAATGTACGGATGCACATACGCACATAAGAGAAAAATGAAACACATATAGACAACTTGCTCCGAAACACCACCGAGTGGGGAACACTTCTCAAAAATTACCACACCCCACCCCACCTCCCAAAACACTTTCACCGAAAATTTTTGTATATTCGGAATCTACATAATAAATAATATATGCATAGAAAATTTCATTAAAAAATATCCATTTTTCTGAAAGTTATGACCTTCCAAAGTCGGTGGGTACAACTCTGTAGTTATGCCACATTGACGAATATGAGTTATATTCAACAGTCTAGTGTTGAATAGCAGCCCAGTCAAGATGGTATTTTTTCTTCTCTTACTCTTGTTTTTTGCACACATCTACAAAATGACTTTCTAAAATGAAATTCCATTATGCAGCTGAGGAGTACATTTTCATTGCTACATTTTATGTAGTGTTCTCACTACATGAATAAATGAAGTTTGTACGAAACGTACG
>NC_142939.1:38741431-38766431 GCF_046866305.1 Octopus bimaculoides
GGCATTGTATCATGTTAAAAGTTTCGATTATATCTGTTGTCGGTTTCATTCCATAGTTCAGGTTGTTTAAAGTGTCACACTCGAGCACGTCATGACAAACAGTCATATTATCGATAGCAATAGCAATTATATCTGATGCGGCGAGCGATGTCTCCCACTCAAGAGGTCCAACAGACCGAATTCACGTGATATGGGAATTCGCCCGGCCATGACAGATGAATTTCGTCTGCTACGATCTATGTGTCATCAAGCGGCTATATGTGAAAGTCTCTCAAGGCTATTGACGCAGTATTCGGTAGCTATTATTTTGTAAACAATCTTACGAAACTTCATGTTTTCGAATTATATATATATATATATATATATATATATATATATATATATATATATAAAACAAATAATAAATGAGTATATGCATATATACATACAGGTATTTGCATACCTACGTCTACCTGTATATATAGGTGCATATCTGGGTACAGGACATTGCAAACAAAACGTGGACAAGAAAATAATAATAACCAGAGTACAGAAAACACACAGGCCACATAGAGAACATTTTCCTTCATCAGCTACCCCCGTTTTAACACCGGCGTTTCGAAGAGTCGGGCAGGACGCATCGTTAAAATGACTCTTCCCATGGACCGCAAATTAAATTTGTATACACAAATTAAGCTTGTGCCATGGAGGAATATAGTGGCGGACAAAAAACAAGACAGGAAAACAAACGGAAAAGGCTATGCGGCCAGACGTGAAAAATTATGTGTATATGAACGCTGTGAGGCACGAACTGAAAGCGGAACGAAGTAGGTTCGCGTGTTTGCTCGGCGATAGCCAAGGAAGAAAAGGATTAATGACCGGAAACATGTGACCAGGGAGGAGTAAGGAAGAGAGAGAGTGGTAGAGGGAGAAACAAGGAGAGGAAGTAGAAGAATAGGTGACCAACGAGAGAAAGAGAGGAAGAGAGAAATATAGTGGTAACAGAAGGAAGAACGAGAGGGGTAAAGAGAGATACGTAGTAGTAACAGAGGAAGAACGAGAGGGGGAAGAGTGATAGAGATAGAGATAGATAGAGTCGCGTCAGAAAATATAAAGTTAAAAACACTACTTACATGGATGACGCAGGCGTTCGATCATGTAAAACAACATATATATATATATATATATATAGCGTGAGAGAGTTAGGGGTTAGGGGTTCAATGTATGTATGTATGTATATGCTTTCGGTGCAAATGGTTTTCTTATACGACACCGTATCTTACAATCCTGTAAATAATAATAATAATGGTATTTTTATATAACATTAAAGTTTATGCCGTTCACCGTGCAATGACTAAAGAAAATAGTTTAATAACGAGGCATATAAGCGCTCGACAGAAAAAAGGTTTTCCTATCCGTGTGTGAAGGTACCACAATTATTCATGTTACCAAAGGCATGTGGGTTCGCGTCCCACGCAGATGGGAAAGCCTTCTTTTTTCTATCGAGGGCTTATATGTTCCGTTATTAGACTATTTTCGTTAGTCATTGCACGGTGAACGGCATAAGCTTTCAGCTTATATAAAAATACCATTGTTATTATTTACAGGATTGTAACATACGGCACCCTATAATAAAACTATTCGCATCGAAAGCATATATATATATATATATATATATATGTGCTTACTATAGTCTCAGGCTGAACAAAATCTTGAGTGGATTTCTTACTCGGAAACAGAAAGAAGACTGTCGTATATATGTGTATATTTGTATATGTGTGTGCCTGTATCTTGGCTTTCTACACCCACCATTGCTTGACAACTGATGTTGCTGTGTTTACATTCCCGTAACTTAGCGGTTTGGTAAAAGACACTGATACAATGATTACTAGGCTTACAAAGAATAAATCCTGTGGTTGATTTCTTCAACCAACGGCGGTACTCCACCATGGCTGCAGTCACATGACAGAAACAAGTAAAGCAATAAAATCTATGCCATTTTCATTCCGAGCAAGGCCGGGTATTTCTGCTAGTATATATATATATATATATATATATATATATATATATATATATATATATTTTATCCTAATTAATAATAATTCGGATAGAATAAATGGGTTAATAGAAACCAGGGTAGCAAAGATCATAAAATAACTGTGGTGTAATTCCTGTTTTTGAGGCAGAAACTCCTTGATATTTTGGGTATTTGAGTATATATAAATTTAAGGAATGGAGTGAACGCATGTTATAACTGCTTACTTTATTCCGACATATGTTTCGAAGAATTACAATTTATGCGATCCATAGAAATCGTCGATGATACCCGGTCATAATGTCTTACGTTTAAGATGATCCCCATACATTTCCCTGAGGAGAAGTTTACATTTTTAACATCGACGATTCCTATGGATCGCATAAATTGTAATTCTTCGAAACATATGTCGGAATAAAGTATGCAGTTATAACATGCGTTCACTCCATTCCTGAAATTTATATATATATATATATATATATATTCAGGATTAAATAGAAAGACAACAAACGGAAAATATGACCTATCTATATATATAACTAAAAAACAAAATGTGTAGTAAATAAACAAACGAACATTTACTAAATACACAGACAGACAGAAGACACAGTTATATATATTGGACTTTCCTATTGGACTTTCCTCTGTCTCCTGTCTTTGAAGAACAGCTTTGCTCGAAACGTGAAACCACGTTTCTTTCCTTCCCTAAGCGTCTGCCAATACTTTGCATGTACCTCGTCCACGCGTTGTTGCTTTTTGTGTTTGTTCTTCGTTTTTTTTAATTTTTTTTATTTACTATATGTATAAGATAAATGGAATGAATAGACCTAGAATTTGCCCATCGGATGAAATACGTCGGGATTGCTTATCTTAAGTAGTCCTAGGTGCTCCTTACAACGCAATGCGGTTAGTCATAACTTGGGTTATAACTGAATGCGCGTATGGTAGACGCGTGTGTACTTTTTCTCTATTTTGTATAAATAGATAGGAATAAAGTATCCAGGCAGGTACCATATGAGGGGCTGCTGAAAAGTTCCTGGCTTCAAGAGTAATGCAAAAACTTGGTTGGAGGCCCAACCTTCCAAGTTCTTTGACAGGGCTTAGAAAAACTGAAGAACCACTGCAATAAGTGTGTGAATCTGAGAGTGAAATCAGAATTAACTGATCTTCCTGTATCTTCTTTTACCCAAAGCCAGGAACTTTTCAGCATCCCATCAGGAGTGTGTGTGTGTGTGTGTGTGTGTGTGTGTGTGTGTGTGTGTGTGTGTGTGTGTGTGTGTGTGTGTACCAAATTAAACACATAAATGTGAACCAAGGTGGAAATAATAGTACTCGAATACCGGAAGTAGAGTAATATGCTTTATTATCATTAAAGCTGCAAAAATATCACAATAAGTTGTTATGCAGACGTTTGAGCAGCAGTTTATTGTGAAATCCTTGAGATGTTTTTGCAGCTTTAATAATAATAAAGTATATATATATATATATATATATATATATAGGACAATCAGTTAGTTGTCATAATAATACTCAGAGTTTCAGATGCCAGAGCTAAAAGCTACTAGGTATCCTCATCAGTTATTTAGACTAATGTATGCATGTATGTGTGTGTGTGTGTGTGTGTGTGTGTGTGTGTGTGTGTGTGTGTGTGTGTGTGTGTGTGTGTGTGTGTTATCAAACAGAAATATACTGATAGCCAGAAATTTGAACTAAGAATGTAAAGACGGACGAAAAGCTGCTAAACATTTTGTCCGGTGCACTAACAATTCTGCCAGCTCGCCGTTTTCTGAGTTTATCTTACTAAAACCTTATTTCATGATTACATGAGTGATATTATATGATTTCTGAACAATTCTGTAATGTTCCAGGAATGTTTTCGAATTTGATATATTTGAAGGCCATTGGGCTGTAGATAGAGTTTATGTAGTCTTGTGTGTTATGGCTTGCTTGTTTTAATTTGCATAAACATTACCAGGGATAGAAATAGGTAGAGAGATATGCGGGGTATTGTTATATGGAAGCCACTTTTAGCGTGCTGTCTAACTCTAAATCTAACCCTAAACTCTAAACCCTAACCATAATCCAAACACAGATCAGGTAATTTCACAGCGTAGACTACGCATACTGCGATTGGCCGCACACGCTAAGGTAGCACCGTTATATATAAGATATGATATCTATCTATATATAGCTGAGTTTGTGAGTGTGTGTGTATGTGTGTGTATCCAATTCATACATTTACACAATTCCAAATTTCTTGAATGAAACAATCGGAATTAATATTCTAAATACCATAACCTAGGTAACTGCGTCATTTTTTCCGTCAAAATCAATCACAGTTACCAATAAAATCCATTAAACTGCGCAAAATAACATTTCCCCACCCCCTAATAAAACCTAAATTTCCTCTTTCTACGACCTTTACAAATCCTTTCAACTCCTACTTTCTCTTATGCATACAAAGTCATAGATTAAACTTTCCTTTTAGTTACGCTGTATGTAAACAAACAAGTTAGTTTTTCGAAGCGCTGAAATGTATGGTAGTACAAGTAGAAAGATAGATTTTATTCAACGCATAGATACTGAACAGTACACATATAAGGGATAAAATCCTTTTTTCTTTTTAAAAGCATCTATTACACTATTTTCCTTTTGTTTCTTGACTCCCGTAAGGCGTCTCAGAACATTCACGCTTTAGTTTGACCGACAGGACAACACATTGCAAAATCACTGAACTTCATTACAAATGTGGGTAATTTTTCAGATTAACACCCGCACGATTTTCACTAGGGTGTTAGGGTTACGGTTACGGTTAGGGGGTAGTCTTCAAGTTTAGGGATAAAAAAAAAAGTAAATAAAAATCAAGTGAAGTAACTGAACGTCTTACTGTCTTACCAGTATTATCCGTACTACTCTGTTTATAAATAAATCACACACGTGATTTGATTGAAGTTAACTGAGAGATCGAAAATGCCTCGTGGAAGACCGGAATATTTTTATTTACGGATCTTTTTTAAAACGAGGGCCACATTTTTCATTAATGTTTTACGTAGTGTTTTTGGTACCGAAAGACTTTCAAACTTCGTATACTTATCTATTTTGTGTTATAGAACAGAAAAATATTTTTGTATTCGAATTTATTTCATGTAAAAAATTGTCTTATTTCGATAATTTCAACCAATCACTGACAAGTATTCAGTTGTTTATATTTACTCCTTTGGCTGATTAAGCCATAGCTTCGTTTTATTTGCTTTTTTCATTTTAAATTTGCTTTTTTCATTTTCTTTCTTTTTCTTCGTTTTATTTGCTTTTTTCTTTTTAAATTTGCTGTTTTACCCTAACCCTATCACCGATAGAATTGTTTCAGAATCGTTTGTTTATGTAGTCGGCACTTAATGTATATCGGCTGAATGGACGTCAGTGATTGGTTGAAATTACAGAAATACGACAACTTTAACATGGAATAATTTAGGGATTTCTTTTTTTTTTAAGAAGTCTAAGAGAAAAAGATGTTTTATATGACACATTCTACCAGTGTTCCAAGTTTCAAAGTGTTTCGTTAATGAAAAATGTGGCCCCCGTTTTAAAAAAGATCCCTGTTGGTACTATAAAAATATTTTATCTTGCTTGACGATACTCGATGACATCTGGTGACATTTTTCTGTAATTTCCTAATTATCTTAAGTTGTTGTTGAAAGATATTCTAAAATGGTTTTGGGGGTTCTTGAAATGAAACTTAGAGGTTTTACCGAATTTAGAAGGTCATGGATTAAAGTTTATCCTCCTCGTCTTCAAACGAAGTGGCATTCAGCGTTTCTTCGCATTATCATAACGGAGCACTGCACAATAGTGTATTAATAAACAAAGTAAGTATACGAACTACACCAGTCATAGGGCAACCTGCGGCCCGAGGGACTTTCTGAATGGCATGCCTAACGAAAAAATTACCTTGAACTATTTTAGTAGTGCGGCCCGCTAAATGACGAGCTATGTTTCATGCGGCTCGCTACTAGAAAAAGTTTTCTCATGCCTAATCTACACTAATGTTTCCTCCCATAAAAAACAAACTCCGAAATATTCTATGGTGAAACCTGTATATAGTCTAAATGTTCGTACCCTCATTGTCAGAGACTTCTTGTTGTATTCCTCTCGGGGGACTCGCAGAGAAAACACAACGAGTTGTACTATTTAGTTATCACATTTATTTATTAACTATAAACAAAGAACTCACTCACCGAATGTTAGTTATCAAGAAACAAGAATGTTGTCCTCGCCATATCTATCACAATAACATTCAACTTCGACAGTCACACAAAACAACAACGAAACAGGGACCTCAGACGAACAACAAACTAATCCAACAGTCCATATAACACCTCCCCACTGAAATTGATGCTACACAAGAAGTATCAACAGCAAAGTCTCTCTTGGGTTTTACGGGTTCTCTTGGACCGTCTTGGGTTGTCTGGTCCATACTCTGGAACGGGTAACATGGTCTTGGGTCTGGTTTGTCTTTGAGTTAGTGGCACAGTTTCCGAGATCTCCATTGGGTGATCTGTTACAAATTCAAATACAGTGTCTTCTGCATCACCAGGTTCATTGTCTTCCTCAGTTGTGTACCGCGGTCGCAGCTGTTCCCAGTGTCGTCTCCACATCGGGCCATGAGGTATGACCTTGACGTTAAAGTAGCGAGTACCCAATGACTTCTTAATGATTGCTGGTACCCATCGGGGATCTTTGTCTCGGCGAGGTCCGTAGTATAGTGCATACACAGGATCTCTGGCCTTGTACTGCCTGGTAACTTTAGCGACATCAGCCGAGCCCGGAGTCCTTTGAGACTTATATGCTTCCTTAGACTGTTTGCTTTGAGCAATGTGTGCTGGCGATGGCAGCAGAGAATCAATCCTTGTTCGTATCTGCTGGTAATTCAAAAGTTCACTCGGAGAGAATCCACAGGATGTCGGTGTTCTCCGGTACTGCATCAAGAACTCTTGAAGTGCTCGTGTCGGCGGAAGAGAAGACTTCCTTAGAGCTTGTTTGAAGGTCTGCACCAAACGTTCCGTTGCTCCGTTGGTAGCTAGGTGGTAAGGTGCCCCTGTCAGGTGTGTGATCCCACGTTCTTTGCACCAGCTCTGGAATTCCTCAGACGTAAAAGTTGGGGCGTTATCGGTGACCAGTATGTGAGGGAATCCGAAGTGCGCAAAATCTTCCTCAAGCAGATTTAAAGTGGCTTTGGAGGACGTGGAGGAAGTAGGATGAATGCATGGGTACTTGGAATAAGCATCTGTGATCACCAGCCAATCTCTACCCATAAAATTTATTGCGTGGTCCAGGTGTAAGCGGCTCCACGGCTTTTCTGGTAACATCCATGGGTGAACTGGAGGCTTAGATGGCTGCCTTTGATGTTCATTACACGAATCACATTGTCGACTGGCTATCTCTATAGCAGCATCGATACCAGGCCAATAAACAGCAGTTCTTGCTAGTTGTTTCATGCGTTCCATGCTAAAGTGTCCAAGATGCAGAAGATTGAGGATCTTTGGCTGCAAGCTATGTGGAATCACAACTCTAGATCCATGTATAAGGCATCCATGGCAGATACTGAGTGAGTTTGATAACTTCCGGAACTTGTTGACTTCGTCATTGATCTCCATGTTCTTTGGTGGTCAGCCTTCACGGACGTAGCGCATCACTGTAGATATCACTGGATCTTTCCCTGACTCTTGACGGAGGACGTTAGCATCCACAGGTTGGACTTGAATACTGAGAGCTTTGATGGTACACACCATGTCTATGTCTTCACCATTTTCCTTTCTGTCAAAGTCGTTGTCATCACCGAATGGCAAGCGACTGAGGGCATCTGCATTGCCATGATCTGCTGATTTCCTATATTCAATGGTGTAGTCAAACTGGTTCAGCCACAGGGCCCACCGTGCTAGTCTGTTAGCAGCGAGAAGTGGCGTCCCTTTCCTCGGACTGAACAGTGATGTCAGTGGCTTGTGGTCAGTCACAAGTACGAATTTACGACCGTACAAATACTGGTAAAACTTCTGCAAGCCAAATATGATAGCCAGGGATTCCTTTTGAATTTGGCTGTAGTTACGCTGTGTAGAAGTGAGAGTCTTGGACATATTGGATATTGGGCGCTCGCTTCCATCAGGATAGCGCTGAAACAGGACTGCTCCAATACCAACGTTTGATGCGTCGCAAGCCAGTCCCAAAGTTTTGTTTGGATCGAAGTGTATCAGAACTTGACTCGATGAAAGTACATTTTTCAAGTGATCAAAAGCTGACTGTTCCTCATCTCCCCACTTCCAAATAATTGACTTTTTCGTAAGGCAATAGAGTGGCTCTGCTATACTGGCTAGGTTTGGGATAAACTTTCCATAAAACTGAACTGAACCCAGGAAAGATTTCAAGCTTGAGTCGTTCGTTGGAGGTGGCATCTTTAAGACTGCTTCGACCTTGGATCCCTTCGTGATCCCTTCAGCCGACAAAATGTGTCCAAGGTATTCTACACTGGGTAGTGCAAACTGGCACTTTTCACGGCGACATCTGAGTCCATTGTCGCTTAGACGTGTGAGCAGACACTTTAGGTTGTTTAGGTGACTGTTTGCATCTTTCCCACTGACGATCATGTCGTCCTGGAAGACGGCCACTCCAGGTAGATCATGGGTCAGGTTTTCCATGATCTGAAAGTAACCAGGTGCTGACTTGATTCCGAAAGGGAGTCGTTGCTGCAGGAGTACTCCACGGTGAGTGCTGAGTGCGAGTCTGCGTTGACTTTCTGGAGCCAACTTGATCTGGTAATAGGCATCAGCAAGGTCAATCTTTGTATATCCGAATCCACTTCCAAGTTTCTGCATCAGTTCAACAGGGAGTGGCATTGGATGACGGTGATCTGCAAGTTGGTCATTAATTCCCACAGAGTAGTCACCACAAATCCGTAGTTTGGGCTTCAGGTTGCTTGAAGCGTGTGCTTTACGAATCGGTACCAGTGGCGTTCCGTATTCGTCGAACTGGACTGGCTTCCAGATTCCCTTGGCGATGCCTTCTTCGTAACCTTTGGCCAGGTCATCACGAAGAGCAAACGGGACTGGACGTGCCTTGTGAAAGACTGGTGTTGCGTCCGATTTGAATTTCACTTCCAGTTCAAAGTTCTTGAGACATCCCAATTCTTGCTTGAAAAGATCTGGGAATTCATCACACATGTGACAATCTTGTTGCAGGGAAGCATAGGGCTCACTTGAGGTCTTTGGATATATCACTTCTGCACCTTCCCTCTTGGCTTGGCTGTCTATGCTTTTCAAACCTAGAACAGTGTCCACGGAAATTCCCAGAGTCTGGATAGCATTTCGACCCAGAAAATTAAGATCAGAGATCTTGGTGACGATGTATGGTATTAGATTCTGCTTACCGGTTGTTGGATCCTTGGTTTGGCCCATGATAGTTCCCAGAACAGGCAAGTCGTGCTTGCTGGCAGATTCATAGCGATGCTTGACATATTGCAGCTTTGGTTTTCCTAGTTGTTTCCAGACAGACAAGGAAACAAAATTGCCTGTAGTGGCAGTGTCCAATTCCATTGTGAACAGTCTGTTCTGGATTGTTATTTGCACAATCAAACTATGAATATTTCGGGAAACTTCGCCTAGGATCGCCTTGACTAGCTCAGCTTTTGTGATTCTTTTCACGGGAGTTTGTGAGTGGCCATTGCGTTGCTGATGTTGTTTTTCTCTACACACTGCTTGCAAATGTCCCTTTTTGTCACAAAAATTACATTTGGTTTCTTTGAAAGGACAGTCTGTCACTTTGTGGGCCTTTCCACATCGGTAGCATTTCTCCTGGTCTGTGGAATAAAACTGCTGATGGTTCTTTTGAGGACTCTTATTCTTGTTCTGTTGGACCTTGTAGACTTGCTTGGTTTTGGAACCGTAGACAGTTTCTTTTGCAACCTTTGCTGCGTCTTCAGTCTCGATGGCAACTTGGACTGCACGGGCAAAATCTAGTTCTGTGTCTTTTATCTTAAAAAGCGCCTTCAGAATCGCTTCATTGTTGACCGAACATATGAATCTCTGTCTCAGAGTTTCATCCTGTGGGTTGGTAATCGATGGAAAATCACAGGTAGCCGCATCCTGACGTATACGTGCTGCCAGCTCCTGGAGAATTTCGCCTGGCTTCCGTTGCATATCACTCCAAAACTTGAAACGCTCTCTCACAATGAAAAGTTTTGGGTCGAACTGTTCCTTCATGAAGTCAACGATTTCGTCCATTGTCAAGTTGTTGATATCTTTAGGTGGATTTTGTTGAGTAGCCAGATTAGCAAGTTGCTTGTAAATAGTAGCGGTCTGATTGGTCAGGAACACTTGTGCCATGCGTTGTTCAGGTACAGCATTAGCAACCACAAACGTGCGGAATCTTGGCCAGTAACCAGGCCATAGTTCTGTCGTTGAATCAAATGCAGCAAATGGTGGAATCGACACTGTTGTCGAAGCAGCTGAAAAATAGCCACTGGAATCGCCTTCAACTTGTCGGGCACCAAACAGTTTTAACAGAGTGTCCATATCTCTCTTATGTTGCTGCATTTGCTGTTCCATTTGTTCCCTAAAGAACTTTATCAGCTCTACTGTCTGTTTTTCCGCCATGTTATTAAGATGAACAATTTTACGGCAAAGTATGCATGTAATCCTATCGGCGACGCCAATAAACTCTGTTGTATTCCTCTCGGGGGACTCGCAGAGAAAACACAACTAGTTGTACTATTTAGTTATCACATTTATTTATTAACTATAAACAAAGAACTTCTTATACTTAATTTCTTCCCATTCCTTATAACTTATAGATATGGATATACCTTTGAAGCAATCTACGCTGTAAAATTTGGGAATTTCCATCAACAATTATCAGATTCAGAAACATGTGCAACAACAAAAATATAGCCTCTTCTTCATGTAACTACATTGCTCCAAACAATTATCAACTTTATGATAACTGCATGTCGAAATTTAAATATATTGTGCTAAGTTTGGCAATAATATTGCATCTTCCCTCTCCCCAGGACTTAGAGCAGCCTGATCGAAAATTGTTTTAAGATTCGAGTTTATTAAGATCTTTTATAGTTTACTTGTTCCAGTCTTTAGACTGCGGCCATGCTGGGGCACCGACTTGAGGTTTTAGTCGATTTTTAAAGCCTGATACTTATTCTATCGATCTCTTTTGCCGAAACGTATGACCAAAATATATTTTGCAAATGTAGAACATCTTCCACGAATATTTAATAAACTTCTGTTTCTGCAGATAATTTTCTCAAGATATTCTCATTGAGGCTCTCGTAGAAAACACTTGCCCAAGGTAACACGAAGTGGGACTGAACCCGGAACTATTTGGTTAGGAAGCAAGCTTCTTACCACACAGCCACACTTGCGCCTTTAGCTTCTTACCACATCGCCACGCATATATTTAAGAAACAAGAAATGAAATTTGGTACACGTCTTTCCAAATACATTTGGCACTTGAAAGAAACATATCTGTGGTGTTTAAAACGGTCATCATTAGTCATACCAACACCTATGCACGTCGCAGTGTTTATTCCAGCTTTCACGACAAGCTTTGTTTAAATGAAAAACTATTGATGTCATTTCAAAATGAAAATAGATTAAATTAACATTCAGAAATGTTATGTAACTTCAGACATTCTTCTAAATTTTTACTTCAGAATTATGTATTTCCAAATGGTTGACTAAGGCAGCTAAAACCTCAAAAGTTGGTATAATTATAATTGTATTATTTCTGCTTTTAAAGACACTAAACCACTCCAAATTATTTCCTTTATATTTCCAGGCGAGCTAGCAGCATTGTTAGCACACCAGGCGAAATGCTTAGCGGTATTTCGTCTGCCGTTACGTTCTGAGTTCAAATTCCGCCGAGGTCGACTTTGCCTTTCATCCTTTCGGGGTCGATAAATTAAGTACCAGTTACGCACTGGGGTCGATGTAATCGACTTAATCCGTTCGTCTGTTCTTGTTTGTTCCCTCTATGTTTAGCCCCTTGTGGGCAATAACGAAATAGGTATTTCGTCTGCCGCTAAGTTCTGAGTTCAAATTTCGCTGAGGTCGACATTGCCTTTCATCCTTTCGGGGTCGAAAAATTAAGTACCAGTGAAACACTGGGGTCGATGTAATCGACTAGTCTCCTCCCCAAAAATTTCAGGCCTTGTGCCTATAATAGAAAAGATTATTTTTTTAAGCACACTATTGTCAACATACATAGTTTTCATATATCCATTATATATTCATTATATCCATTTTCTTCTATATAACCTAAACTCCGGTTGACCAACCGAACCACCTGCTAGCGTACAACCTTAGAAAAGACTGTACCTACCCAGCTAATAGCCAGGAGCGACTCTGGATTTTATTGTCTCTTAGAGGTATTAAACCCCCTAACTTATACCTACACAATATATATATATATATATATATATAAATAATATATATATGCATATATACATACCTATATGTACATACATCTATACGTATATGCATATGTGGGCACATGGCGTCACGGAACGTAAACAACATAAAAAAACGCAAACATGACATACGAAATATGAATACATGGAATATGAACTTTTTTTTGCAAAAACAAAAGAATCAAATGGAAAACAAGACAAGTAACATAACGAACGGCCCTTCATTAGTTGTCGGCTGTTTTTCTAATCCGTATATATACGATGGGATTCTTTCAGTTTCCGTCTACCAAATCCACTCACAAAGCTTTGGTTGGCTCGAGGCAATAGTAGAAGACACTTGCCCAAAGTGCCACGCAGTGGGACTGAACCCGGAGCCATGTGGTTGGTAAGCAAGCTACTTACTACACAGCCACTCCGGCGCCTGTGCCAAATTTCGTTTTCTATTTTTCGTAATCATCCCAAGATCGGCAAAACAAGAAATGCTTGGCAGTATGTTTTCTCGCTTACATTTCCGTCTATGCATACATCTTTCTCTCCCGCTTTTCCTCCCTCCCACTCTCTCTTTCTATCTGAAGGAGCACTCAGTCGGTTACGACGACGACGACGGTCCCAGCTGATCCGATCAACGGAACAGCCTGCTCGTGAAATTAACGTGTAAGTGGCTGAGCATTCCACAGACACGTGTACCCTTAACGTAAGTCTCAGGGAGATTCAGCGTGACACAGAGTGTGACAAGGCTGGCCCTTTGAAATACAGGTACTACTCATTTTTGCCAGCTGAGTAAACTGGAACAACATGAAATAAAGTGTCTTGCTCAAGGACACAACGCGTCGCCAGGAATTGAACTCACGACCTTACGATCGTGAGCAGAATGCCCTAACCACTAAGCCACGCGCCTTCTCCCTTTCAATATATATAACATGTCTTTACTCTTTTACTTGTTTCAGTCATTTGACTGCGGCCATGCTGGAGCACCGCCTTTAGTCGAGCAAATCGACCCTAGGACTTATTCTTTGTAAGCCTAGTACTTATTCTATCGGTCTCTTTTGCCGAACCGCTAGGTTACGGGGACGTAAACACACCAGCATCGGTTGTCAAGCGATGTTGGGGGGGGGAGACAAACAGACACACAAACACACACACACACACATATACATATACGACGGGCTTCTTTCAGTTTCCGTCTACCAAATCCACTCACAAGGCTCTGGTCTGCCCGAGGTTATAGTAGAAGACACTTGTCCAAGGTGCCACGCAGTGGGACTGAACCCAGAACCATGTGGTTAGTAAGCAAGCTACTTACCACACAGCCACTCCTGCGCCATGTATATAAAAATGTACACACACATGCATATACACGCACACACAGACGTGTCTATGTATGTGCATGTATGTATGTATACATATGTGTTTGTGTGTATGCACACACACATGCAACCCTCCACCCCACACATAATGAAACCTTTCAGGAAAATTTCATTTATCTCTCGTGAAACCAAAATAAATACGTAACGGAATGTACAAATAAGTCAAACAATGTATTTGTCATTTCGAATTCTTTGTTCTTCGAGTTCTACAAAATCACTTGGAAATAAATAATAGAAAGAAAATGCAAACGATAATAAAACACAGAGAAATAATGTATGGGATCTTGGCAGCAGTGTGTATGAATTAATCTGAAGAATTGTTGTGACAGATTGGTTGTAGGTGTGCTGGAGTATATGTAGAGGTATGTATGACGTTTTCAGACAGCTAATGGGGCAGTGCTGTTCTTAGAGTGGGAAGAACCGTTGACAGAGAAACCGTTGACAGTGGACTTTATGACCTAACTTGACGATCTGTTTCAGTTTTTTCCTTTTTCTTTCTTCCTTTTTTCTCTCTTTTGCTAGAAATAAAGAACGGTCGGAGATATCATCTACAGTCTTTGAGGCACCAGCGGTTCTTATATAATTTCCTGCTCTCTTAGTTTCCCGGATTTTTTGCTAGCCTTCGACTTTTGCTACCGAAAAGGGTTTTTCAATGCAATATTTACACGCTACAAGGAAAATGTTGCAAATGACTTTGAAGCGTGTGTGTGTGTGCGTGCGCGCTCGTGTGAGTGCATTGTTGTTTTTGCATTTAGGAGATTAAAAAAATACAGTTAAAAAAAAACCCAAACCGTTTTTTGTCTTTCTATGTAATTATTTTGTTTAAGAAAGTGGACAAAGACTTTATTTAATACATTGTAACATTGCTTTGATGGTCTTTGTTTAGTTTTACCTGAAGCAGCAACCGACTGCATTGACAATACTACAGAGGTAACACTTCACTAGCAATAGTCCAAACAATTATGTTAGCCATTCGTAATAATTAGAGGTTACACTGAGCTACAACATCATTCCTAGGTAGAGAAATTAAACTACGTTAAAGAGCTTCTGGAAGTCGATAAAATAAACATTTTGAAAGTGGCTCAAAGGGAAAAAAAGGGCTGAAGTGGTATTTAAATAATCCCTTCTCCTGTAGGATCAGGGCCTGAAATTTGGGAGGAGTGGGGATAGTCGAGTGCTCAACTGGTATTCATTTCATCGACTTCGAGAGATTGAAAGGTAAAGTCGATCTCGGGGTAATTTGAACTCAAAACACAAAGGCGGATGATACCACTAAGCATTTTGTACCGTGTGTTAACGGTTCAGCTAGCTTGCCGCCTTAGAAAGCCATCCGATATCAGGGTTAAAAAATAAAGGAGAATAAAAACAATGAAAACATAAGAAGAAAAACACCAAGTCGCAATGTTACATACAAGAAACGACGAAATTAACGAAGCAGTGTGCCACATTGGAATTAGGATTGATGTGTAATATTCATACCGTTGCCATTATATCTGTTTTAGGGGATGTGTCCTGGTTACTGATCAATGGGCACGTTCAGCTCAGTATTGAAAATGTGAATGTGAAACATCACAGTAAATGCTACTATATTTAACGCGCGTGGAGGCGCAATGGCCCAGTGGATAAGGCAGCGGACTCGCGGTCGTAGGATAGCGGTTTCGATTCCCAGACCGGGCGTTCTGAGTGTTTATTGAGCAAAAACATCTAAAGCTCCATGAGGATCCGGCAGTGGGTGGTGGCAAACCCTGCTGTACTCTTTCACCACAACTTTCTTCCTGTTTCTGTTGTACCTGTATTTCAAAGGGCCAGCCTTATCAAACTCTGTGTCACACTGAATCTCCCTGAGAATTACATTAAGGGTACACGTGTCTGTGGAGTGCTCAGCCACTTGCACGTTAATTTCACGAGTAGGCTGTTCCGTTGATTGGATCAACTGGAACCCTCGTCGTCGCAACCGATAGAGTGCCACATATATTTAACGTGCTTTACGTATGGGTTTCCATATTAATCAGTACAGTCGAAAGTAGTCGAGGCGACCATATAAATATCTGTGATTACCCAATGGAGTTGAATGAAGCTGGGAAAAACAACCAGGAAGATATCATTATCATTACAATTAACCCACTTCGGAAAGCTTTCATGTTTCTACATTTTAGAAGCTAGGATTCCTTGTTCTATGAAACCCTCATTAAGATCTAAATTTTGGTTTGGTTTTGACTAGGGACCTTATATCACAGAAGAGAGAGAGAGAGAGAGAGAGAGAGAGAGAGAGGGCTGATTGGATGTTGTAATGTTCATATTAATCACAAAGGTATCAACTGAAATGACATTCAAATTGCGACGGGTTTATACGTAGTGAAGTGCTAAATTAATGTTTAAGAACCCCATTGTTAAAAAGTTACGCCAGAATGTCTCTTAAAAAACTGATAACATATGTCTATTCAATATTTTGAGGTCTCTGTGACTTGTGTGAGACTAAGGCTGTAGAGTGTTTTTTCATGTTGGGTGAACGGATAATAATCATATGGGGCAAAATTAGGTGAATATGGAGGGCGGTCAAGCAGTTCAAAGCCACAGTCACATACAGCAGCCATTGAAACCAAGAACTTGTGTGCAGGAGCATGTCCTGATGTGACAAGACATCTTTCGTCAGTTTTCCTGGGTGTTTGGTCTTGATAGCCTTTCGTAACTGCCTCAGCAATTTGGCATAGTACACTTCATTGATGAAAAAAGGGCTGCCCCAGGCGGCACACTCTAGCTACGCTGGTGCCATCACCTTCTCTGCAGATAAAACGACTTTGGCCTTCTTTGAATCAGGTGAGGAGAGGTGTTTTCACTCCGTGGATTGTCTATTTGTCTCTAGCTCAAAGTGATGAACTCAACACTCATTTTGAGTTTGGAAACATTAAAAGAAACCAGCTGGATCTGCCTCAAACAATGTCAGATTTTCCCATAGTGTGATCAGCTGGAGCACTTTTGGATCACGTGTCAGAAACATGACATTCACCGAGCAGAAACCTTCGTCATGCCAACTTCACAGTGCAGAATATTTTTAACTTTCTCATGGTGTATGCTAATAGCATTAGCTATATGATTTATAGTCAGTCGCCTGTCATCCATCACTATGTGGTGAACACGATCAATGTTTTCCTTAGTGGTGGTAACTGCAGGATTTCCAGACCTTCGATCATCTTCAAAACTCTGCCTTACCCTCCTAAATTCAGCTGTACACTTCTGCACTGTCGATAAAACTGGAGCGTTATCCCCCAATGTAACAACCATGTCAGCATAAATATCCGTGGGGGTTAAACCCGTTATCTGCAGTACTTGGTAACACAAAGATGTCAAATTTTGTTCATTTTCAAGAGAAGTCGCTACTAGTTAGTTTTGAAGTCCTTTTTGAACAGTGATATGTCAGTTTATCTGGAGAGAAGCAGTACGGTTATTAATAAGAAGGGTTGAAATTATTCTTTTCTGCTCTCGGCACTTTAGGGGAGGGGGCCAGTTGATTTGATCGACCCCAGTACGCAACTGGTACTTAATTTATCGATCCCGAAAGGATGAAAGGCAAAGTCGACTTCGGCGGAATTTGAACTCAGAGCGTAAAGACAGACGAAATACCGCTAAGCATTTCGCCCGGCGTGCTAACGTTTCTGCCAGCTCGCCGCCTTAGAAAGGTTGAAATTATTGCGTGCAAGATTTCACAGCTTTAGCATCGTTCCTTCCTAGTCAGCCTATGAACTTTTCAACCGTCCTCATAATTTCAACTGAGGAGGAGAGCGAAATACGATATGAAACGTAATAAAACAACAAAGCCGTCTACATCAAATTTATTATTCAATGGTGAAACAAAACAAATATTCTTTTGTTTTGTTAGATAAATTGAACATTCCTGGTTATAAAAAAAAAAAAAACTAATAAAATTTAGAAAAGCCCTGGGCCCAGGAAGCCAAAGAGAGATACAGACAGCCAACGTGAGCTCTCTCCCAATTCCTGCTGAGGCTGTCTTTCTCTCTAAAGAAATAAAAAATTAAAAAAACTTACAGCCTTTCTTTGAAATTGATAAGAGCCCCACCATTGCCATGATATCCCCGAAAGCAGTTTTGTTCCTTCTTACAAAATTTCTCTCAGAGGTCCTGTAGGAAGGCATGCAAATAAACACTAAATACCATAAAAATATTAAAACTCTTGCTCCTGCCAATGCTTTATTCTATAGGTCAGAAAAGGGAAGACTTTTTGGTGGCAGGGTCGAATTGCAGAGCTTATCACTCAGTGTATATGAGGCCCTAACAATTACCTATAGAATTGCTTCAAAAGAAGAGAACGAAAACATTGACTTTTGCTTTCAATGAGAAGGTAAGAGAGTACCAGAGCGTAATTGAAGAATACAGCACAGCAACGTCAGACTAACTCTACTGGGAATATTGAAAAGAAAACTCAATTTAGCTAAAGTTGCAATAATTGCGAGTGGATAAGAACTTATGTTGGGGGCGTCGGTGCTGAGAAAAATAATGAATTTTAATTTTATAAATAGATTAGGTATAGCCTGGATGTTTAGATTAATATTTATCTATTATATAGATTTTGATACACTTTGTTAATGGAACGATTTTTATTTGAATGCGAGCGAAATTATGTCTGCTAATGACTGTTTAACCCTTGGTCTACCAGAGAAAATGTATGTCACTAATTACCAACTGGGTCCTTTTAATTAAATTTTATTCAAACTATCACTATTTCTTAGCTACATTTTATATGCTATCAGGTGAATGAAGAATTACTGTTTCTCACAAATTTTAATTTTAAAAAATAGTTATAAATTTTTAAAATTACAAAAATATAGAATTACAACTCTTCATGGCAGCGAATGCTGACAACATTGGAATGTTCTTGGCAAACATGGATATTACAGTTCTTACATGTATTACGAGTCTTCCTGCCTTTTTGTGGGCCACACAAAGAACATCTTCCTTTTTTTCTTTGGCTGAGGAATCTCAAATGAGGTTGAAGATCGTCTTCTTTTCTTGTTTGGTTGAGAAATGTTAGCGGTACTAGAAGATTGTTTGTCATGTTCTTGTTTAGCATTAACTCCAGTAAGTTCCTTTCCTAACTGAATCAGGCACTGTCTTCTTTTATCCTTGAAACTTTGCAAGTGAAGCTGTTTAGCAACAATGAAAGCATTCACTACACTTATATCAATCATGTTGTAGAATATAACCATAGGCCATCTTCGAGTCATTCCTTTGCAAGTGTATGTCCTTACTATCTTATCTAGGATATCAACTTCTCCTTTTGTTTTGTCGTAACATGTAATAACTTCAGGTTTATTTTCAGCACTTTTTTAATCAATTGAAGGCTGAGAGTGCATTGTATTCATAAGTGTGAGTACATAATTTTTCTTGGGACAATAAGACAGGATCATAGAATCCTTTTGAAATCCAAATGTTGTGTTGTTGATTTCTCTTTCTTTTCCATTTGTGAAAGCACTTGGAAGTTCAACTCTTTCTAATTGTTCCAACTAAAGTAGTTTTCTTGCTAAGCAGCTTTCGAGCCGATCCTAGACTTGTAAAAAAAATTATCACAAGTTATATTGCGACCGATATTTTAAAGTTCTTTTACTAGGTCTTCAACAAATCTTGAACCTTGATTTGTCTCTCTCTCTTTTACTGTTTTTTTTTTTCCATTGTAGATTTGAATTTTCCGGTCATAAGATGTTTCACTGTTGCATATTGCCCAAATTTTAATTCCATATTTCCCTGGTTTTGAAGGAATATATACTTGGAATGGACAGCGCCCTCTGAATAAAACTAATTGTTCATCAACTGTCACGCATGAACTTGGAACATATCCATCTTGCAAATTCTGATTCCACATTTCAAATACTTCTCTCATGGGCTCCAATTTATCATCACTTCTCTTTTTTCTTCTTGCATCATCAAAATGCAATACTTGTAAAATCTGTTGAAATCTTCCCCGGTTCATAATTTTGTTGAATATTGGGTGGCCATCTTCTTGACTCCATAACTGTGTAGCATTTTCATGTTTAGATTTATAAACACCTATAAGACTAGTCAGTCCAATAAATTTCTTTAGTTCAGAGTGATCAATTTCTTTCCATTTATCTTTGTAAACAGCCTAACCTTCAACAGTTTTCCATTTACGAATTACTTCAAGATTCTGGCACATAAAGTTAGTAAAACATTTTTCAATGCTATCACAAGACCTTTCAGCAAAACAGTATGGTCCACATTCTTGGCATACAATATTGCAAGATGAAGTTTTTACTGCTGCTTGAGTAAAAGGATTAGAATTCCAAACTTCTTGTCTGTCTCTAGAAACATATTGCTCATTCATAATTGGGTGGCTTGCAGATATTTGTTTTTGAGTATCTTCATCATCTGATGACAAAGAACCTAAACTGTCCAGCACTCAATCATAATCACCATCATCTTCAGAGCAATAGAAAGAATCACTACTATCTTCTTCCTATTCTTCATCTAATTCCAATAACCTTTTCGATATTTGGTCTTCACTCAAGTTTTCATGCCTAGGCATACTGGAAAGCACAACTGAATTATATGAAGCTTGACAGCAGACTAAAGGCAGATATTGCTCTCACACATATTTATACTCTCCTGAAAGATGATGCAATATATTCTAAGAGTTGCATCATCACAGAAATATTGCATCACCCTATAACCTAGCAGATTGAAGATGATGCAATACTACACAAATTTACAGGAATATTTTCATAATTTTTCCTATTTTATCTAAAATTCAGCAAATAAATTGAATACAATTTTATCTATTTTATACCTGATAAATATCTAGGAAAATAATATTTGACACTACTTTTATTCTGTTTAGAATGACATAAGTGTTGTCTGAATTTAATTCGAGGGTCCAATGGACCCATACGGTAATTAATGTATAAAGTGAAATTTTCTAGTTTTTATAAACACACGGAAAATTTCCTATTTGACAAATAAAAGGGAGTCAAGAAAAAATAAGAGTCACAAGAAATCAGCAGAATCAAATAATATAAGCAGTAGGAAAAAGCAAATAAATAAAAAAAGCGAAATGGGTCCTTTTGACCCATTGGTAGATAGAGGGTTAATGATATAGGTTTTCTGAAACTTTTACAAACCTCAGTTTAACACTAAATAAAAATATTACTCATGTAGCAAAATAATTATTGCAATATATATCAGGAATAGACGGTGAGATGGCAGAATCGTTAGCACGCCGGGTGAAATGCTTAGCGGTATTTCGTCTGTCGCTACGTTCTGAGTTCAAATTTCGCCGAGGTCAACTTTGCCTTTCATCTTTTCGGGGTTGATTAAATAAGTACCAGTTACTCACTGGAGTCGATGTAATCAACTTAATCCCTTTGTCTTTATTTGTCTCCTCTATGTTTAGCCCCGTGTGGGCAATAAAAAAATAAATATTTATCAGGAATCAATGTAGAACGAGCTAAAAGCTAGCATATTTCTATTGTCAAACGACCGTTAAGTTAAAGAAGTAACTTCCGCCAAACATGGAAACAATGCTGCTGTAGTATATTTTCGTTGATTACTTCAGCATTGATTGCCCATCCTTGTTAACGGAAATTATGTTATTTTAATTTGACGATAAACTTAGATAAGAAAGACAATAAAACAATTTCAGTTACATATATTGTGCTGATATGAGATATTTGAACATATTACAAATTCCCTTTTGATGATGTCTGCCAAACAATGCAATTCAAATATATTTTGAAAGTCTTTTGAAATAAGTAAATATGATTTGAAATAAATAGAAATTATTGGACACAGGTTCGTGCATCATATAGCTAGCTAGAGGCGATCGCCTCTCGGAGCTAATCAACAGCAGCATTCATGCTATTTCTATGGACTGCCACGTTAGTTTGGCAATAAATATTAATACTCAGTACTGCTGCTGTATCTCTCCTTTAGAGAGATTTAGACATTATAAGATTTATGCTTTCGAAAATTATATTATTCTAACTTAAAGTTACATCAGTACCAAATCCTCTCTGTTCTCCCGCACTTTCTTCCTCGCTTTCCTTCACTTGGTCCGATTGAAGGCGTCTACAGGAGTAATGTTGATTCTTCTCTCAAGCGACCTTCAGTGGATTTGGTAATTAAATCGTGGCTGGCAGTACACAATATCTGTTAGGTTACGTGTGACGTGAGGAGAATGACAACACTAATTCATGTTTCTGTATACACACATGCATACATATACGCGTACGCACGCACGCACACACACATACGCACGCGCACACATATTCAAAATCTGTATTAGAAGCATCTCTATAACATAAACATCAATGTCACATATACTTAATGTGTGTATCTTTTTAAATGCTTTTAGACAGCGGTATTTCGTCCAGAGTGTTAAAAAAGAACACACAATATATTCCAAAATCAGGCGAAACGAATCGCCCCTAAATTGAACGAGAACGACACAAATCGATATTTTGCCGTTATTTCATTTCATCAGGGCCGTATATTCGATTAACCTTCGAAACAAATTCGAATCTCATACACACGGCACGTGTCTCAATGGCAAGAAACTCTTATTTTAATACAGTGTGCATTAAATGATGTGTATCTCTTGCTGGATGGAGTGTATTTTTTGTTGACTCCACCTTAACAGAACCGTAATCTATCTATCTATCTATCTATCTATCTATCTATCTGTCTGTCTGTCTGTATGTATGTATGTATGTGTGTATGTATGTATGTATGTAGACTGTCTGAAGTGATGTACAGATTTTCCCTGGACAGGCTCATGTGCGGGCGACACATAAAATCTTCCGAGCGAGATCGTTGCCAGTGCCCCTGGACTGGCTCTTGTGCGGGTGACACATGAAATGTTTCGAGCGGGATCGTTGCCAGTGCCCCTGGACTGGCTCATGTGCGGGCGACACATAAAATCTTCCGAGCGAGATCGTTGGCAGTGCCCCTGGACTGGCTCTTGTGCGGGTGACACATGAGATCTTTCGAGCGGGATCGTTGCCAGTGCCCCTGGACTGGCTCATGTGCGGGCGACACATGAAATCTTTCGAGCGAGATCGTTGGCAGTGCACCTGGACTAGCTCTTGTGCGGGTGATACATGAAATCTTTCGAGCGGGATCATTGCTAGTGCCCCTGGACTGGCTCATGTGCGGGCGACACATGAAATCTTTCGAGCGGGATCGTTGCCAGTGCCCCTGGACTGGCTCATGTGCGGGGACACATGAAATCTTCGAGCGGGATCGTTGCCAGTGCCCTTGGACTGGCTCATGTGCGGGCGACACATGAAATCTTTCGAGCGGGATTGTTGCTAGTGCCGCTGGACTGGCTCATGTGCGGGCGACACATGAATTCTTTCCAGCGAGATCATTGCCGGTGCCCCTGGGCTGGCTCTTGTGCCGGTGACACATGAGGTTTTTCGAGCGAGATCATTGCCGGTGCCCCTGGACTGGCTCATGTGCGGGCAACACATGAAATCTTTCGAGCGAGATCGTTGCCAGTGCCCCTGGACTGGCTCTTGTGCGGGTGACACATGAAATGTTTTGAGCGGGATCGTTGCCAGTGCGCCTGGACTGGCTCATGTGTGGGCGACACATGAAATCTTTTGAGCGGGATCGTTGCCAGTGCCCCTGGACTGGCTCTTGTGCGGGTGACACATGAAATGTTTTGAGCAGGATCGTTGCCAGTGCCCCTGGACTGGCTCACGTGCGGGCGACACATGAAATGTTTCGAGCGGGATCGTTGCCAGTGCCCTGGACTGGCTCATGTGCAGGGACACATGAAATCTTCGAGCGGGATCGTTGCCAGTGCCCCTGGACTGGCTCATGTGCGGGCGACACATGGAATCTTTCAAGCGAGATCGTTGCCAGTGCCCCTGGACTGGCTCACGTGCGGGCGACACATGAAATGTTTCGAGCGGGATCGTTGCCAGTGCACCTGGACTGGCTCATGTGCGGGCAACACATGAAATCTTTCGAGCGAGATCGTTGCCAGTGCCCCTGGACTGGCTCTTGGGCGGGTGACACATGAAATTTTTCGGTTGAGTTCGTTGCCAGTGCCCCTGAACTGGCTCTTGTGTGGGACCGACGTAGGATTTTCGAGCGAGATCGTTGCCAGTGCCCCTGGACTGGCTCATGTGCGGGCGACACATGAAATCTTTCGAGCGGGATCATTGCCAGTGCCCCTGGACTGACTCATGAAATCTTCCGAGCATGATCGTTGCTGGTGCCCCTGGGCTGGCTCTTGTCTGGGTGACACATGAGGCTTTTCGAGCGAGATCGTTGCCAGTGCCCCTGGACTGGCTCTTGTGTGGGGTTGTTGTAGAATTTTCGAGTGAGATCGTTGCCGGTGCCCTTGGACTGGTTCTTGTGCGAGTGACACACGAGGTTTTTCGAGCGAGATGAGCGTGGTCGTTGCCAGTACCGCCTGACTGGCCTCCGTGCGGGTGACACGTAAAAGCACCCACTACACTCTCTGAGTGGTTGGCGTTAGGAAGGGCATCCAGCTGTAGAAACTCTGCCAAATCAGATTGGAGCCTGGTGTAGCCATCTGGTTTCACCAGTCCTCAGTCAAATCGTCCAACCCATGCTAGCATGGAAAGCGGACGTTAAACGACGACGACGACGACGAAGTAATCAGAATTGGGGATAATTATTTATTTAGCACTTTCATCTTCTCTTGGAGAATAATCACAAATTATATCTTTACAGAAAATTTATGCCTTTTATATATATGTAAGTTAATTGAAAAAAGAAATCTGGAGTTGAATGGAGAAGAGAATGTTTTTTTTTGGTTATTTTCAATCTCTCTCTATATATATGTGTGTGGAGGCATGTGCGTATGGTGAATTTTTAGAGGCTTGTTTAGGAGAAAAAATGAAAAATATAAAAGATAAGACAGAAAAAAGGACAGGAATAAAATAAATAAAGAAATAATGAAGAAAGAAAAAAATCGATGAAGAAATCCAAGCCATATGTTAATTGATTAAAGAGATGCAGCTTATGCATAGTAGAATGATCGCACATTCTTTATAGATACAACAATTCCACTACACCACTTACTTCCAGATCTGAAATTTTTAGCAGGTACAAACATGGACAGATTTCTTTACTCGAACAGGAGGACAAT
>NC_142939.1:38767963-38780463 GCF_046866305.1 Octopus bimaculoides
GTACAAAGAAGTAGGAGTCGGAGCAGGAGGTGGGGGAGGGGAGAGATGGGTGGTAGGAGGGAGGGTGGGGGAGAGAGACAGGAGGAGGGGGTTAGATGAAGAGTGGAGGGGAGTTGAGCCCATGTGGCGCAAAGGAGCGAAGATAGAAGATTAATCCCTGTTCACGGCGCAAACGGGAGTCCGGATGGCCCCTGTGCATGGACAATCCAAACACAGACAGGTGTTGCCGCAAGGAGTGGCCGGCAGAACGGAAGTGGCGTGACACCGGGGTGTCATTGCCGACGTTGATATCTCGGAGGTGTTCCGCGAATCGGTCGGCCAGGCGCCGCCCCGTTTGTCCGATGTACAGGGATTGGCAGAGAGAGCAGGAGAGGCAATATATGATGTTGGTAGACGTGCAGGTGAAGGAGTCGGTGATGCGATAGGGTCGGTGATGGGTGCTGGTGAGGAGGGTGGTGTTGGAGAGGTAAGGGCAAGTTCGGCAGCGTGGGCGGGAGCAGGGGAACGAGCCAGGTTGGGAGGTTTGGTTGGGGAAGAAACTGTGGACCAAGAGGTCCCGTAGGTTGTGGGCTCGTTTGAAGGAGGGGAGGGGTCGATTAGGGAAGATGTGGGAGGTGGAGGGGTCGGACTGGAGGCGCCAAAAAGCTCGGAGAATGGAGCGTTGGAGGGGTAGGGTGGTGGGATGGTAGGTGAGGGGAAAAGGGAGGCGGGAAACGGCAGGGCGGGTTCGGGGGGAGAGAGCAGATGCACGGTCCACAGAACGTGCTCTGGCAAGGGCGGTGTGGATGGTGGTGGGCGGATATCCACGCAGGCTAAAGTGGTGAGCCATGAGTTGAGACTGAGTCTCAAAGTCATGGCTGTCGCTACAAAGTCTGCGTAGACGGAGAAATTGGGAATAGGGGATGGAAAGTTTTGTGTGTCTAGGGTGGGAGGAGGAGAAGTTGAGATAGGAGTGTGAGTCTGTGTGTTTGTAGTGGATGGAGGTGCTAAGGGCGGAGTGGAGGATGCTGACCGAAATGTCGAGAAAGGGGACAGAGGTGTCAGAGACAGTACAGGAGAAGTGGAGGGCAGGATGGAAAGATTGAACGAAAGAGAGGAACGAGTCAAGATGTTCGCGGGAGAGAGAGGTGGCACCGATACAGTCGTCGATATACCGACCGTATAGTTCGGGAGTGGGACCAGTGAAACTGGAGAATATTTGGGCCTCAACATAACCAACGAAGAGGTTCGCGTAGTTGGGGCCCATTCTCGTCCCCATGGCCACTCCCGAGCACTGCTGGTAGATATCTCCCGCGAACGAGAAGCAGTTGAGAGATAGGACAAGTTCGGCCAGACGAATGAGTGTGGAGGTGTCGGGTTGTGGGTTGGGGCGTTGGTCTAGAAAAAACTTCAGGGCACACAGCCCCTCGTCGTGGGGGATCACTGTATAGAGGCTCTGGATGTCTAGAGTGAAGAGAAGCTTAGAAGGGCCGGGAGGGAAAGAGAAAGAGTTGAATAGACGAAGCGCGTGGTTAGTGTCATGAATGTGGGAAGGGAGAGAAGCCACTAGGGGGGCGAGGACACGGTCTAGGTATTTTGAGATAAGCTCGGTGGGGCAGTTGCAGGCGGAGACGATGGGGCGGCCAGGGTTGTTCGGTTTATGGATCTTGGGGAGGAAGTAAATGGTGGGGGTGCGTGGGGTGCGAACAATAAGGTTGGAGGCGGTGGCGGGGGAGACGGGAGGAGAGGATGAGGTCATGGATAGTGGAGGACACAGTCTGTTGGTAGCTGGGCGTGGGGTCGGAGGGCAGAGGGCGGTAGAATGAGGTATCTCGAAGTTGACGGAGAGCTTCGGCCTCGTAGAGGTCCGCGCGCCATACTACCACGGCTCCACCCTTATCAGCCGGTTTTATGATGATGTCCGTGCGGCGTCGGAGGGATCGAAGGGCCGAGAGTTCGGCTGGGGAGATGTTGAGTCGAGATGGACGCCTGGAAAAGTTAAACCGGCCCACAGCGCGTTGGCAGGCGCCCGCGAAAAGATCAACTGCCTGGAACTGGCCAGGAGCAGGCGTCCACTGGGATGGTCGTCGGCCCAGGTCAGTGAAGCAGTCCTCGTTGGGTGCGGGTGGTGTGTTATGGAAAAGCGCACCCAACCTAACGCGGCGCACAAAGCTGTGGACATCAGCACGGGTTTGAAATTCCTTGCAGGATGGAGTGAGTGGGATGAAGCGCAGACCCCTATTGAGGACGGAGCGCTCCGCCTCAGAGAGAGGAAGATCTGAGGGAATGGTAACGACAGGCTGAAGTGGAGAAGGGGTGGGTGGAATAGAAGTAGGAGGGGATGAAGTAGGGTTAGGAGGGGCGGTCGGGATGGTGGAGGGCTGGGAGGGAGGGGGTGGAGTGTGTGTGGGAGAGGCAGGGCGGTTGGGTGTGGGTGGGGAATGCACATCAGGGAGGGAGAAGGGTGGTGGAGGGGTTGGGGTAGTGGCATCGGGTGTAGAGGAATGGAGGAGTGAGTGAAGTTTGCGGAGCTTAGTGTCGGTAAGAAATGCATGAAAGAGATGATTAAGTTGAATGATAAAGCGCAATGTATTGTGAGCATGGGAGGGTGACAGAGAGGAGAAAAATATGGAAAAGGCTGGAGGAAGAAGGCGGTCGATAGTGTGGATTTTAGAGAGATTGGAGCGAATGGTGGCCCGCATAAGGCGGTAGGATGTGGTGCGGAGTATGGGTAGAATGGTGGTAGAGGAGTGGAGAGTGGGGTGGAAATGGAGGCGGAAACCCTTAGGGATGAGGCGGTGATGTAAGCAGCGACTGAGAAACGTAATATGACTAGAGAAACGAGTCTTCTTGAATATGAGTAAGGAGAGTCGTATAGTAGGTTGAAAGTATAGAGAGGGAAGTGTGCGGAGGTATAGTTTTAGGCGGTTGTGGAGAGTGAGTTGGAAAGATTTGTAGTCAGGCATGATGGAACGAGAGAGAAAAGAAAATTAGGCGTGGGAAGGAGAATTACAAAAGGTGTGGTGGAAAAAAAACAAGCGTGATGAGAAAATTGGACGTGGAAAAAAGGAAAAAAAAGAAAAAAGGGGGGGAAAAAAACTGGAAAAAAAACTTTTTTAACAGGTGTGGGGGGAAAAAAATAAAGGCATGAGGAGAAAAAACGAAAAAGGGGTTGTGAGAAGAAAATATATGCGAGGTGGGAGAAAAAAAACAAAGCAAAAAGGAAGATGGGACAATAGGGAGAAATGGGGTGACAGGGAGAGAAGAAACGAGAGGAGAAAAGAAAGGGAGGGAGAAGAATACAAAGTAATAGGTGCAGATTAGAGAAGACAGATTAGGAACATCCAGAGTACGAAGAGACGGTAGGTGAAGGAAAGTAAGGTAAAAAAGGATGATAAAGGAGGTTTACAAAAGTGGAAAAGTTCAAAAGTTTTTATATATATATATTGTATATATATGTATATATATATATATATATATTGTACATATATGTATATATATATATATATATATTGTATATATATATGTATATATATATATATATATTGTATATATATGTATATATATATATATTGTATATATATGTATATATATATATATATATATTGTATATATATGTATATATATATATATATATATTGTATATATATGTATATATATATATATATATATATAGTATATATATGTATATATATATATATTGTATATATATATATATATATATATATTGTATATATATGTATATATATATATATATATATTGTATATATATGTATATATATATATATATATATATTGTATATATATGTATATATATATTGTATATATATGTATATATATATATTGTATATATATGTATATATATATATATATATATGTATATATATATATTGTATATATATGTATATATATATATATATATATGTATATATATATATTGTATATATATGTATATATATATATATATATATGTTATATATATATATATATATATATATTGTATATGTATATATATATATATTGTATATGTATATATATATATATATATTGTATATGTATATATATATATAATATTGTATATGTATGTATATATATATATTGTATATGTATGTATATATATATATATATTGTATATGTATATATATATATTGTATATGTATATATATATATTGTATATATATATATATATATTGTATATATATATATATATATTGTATGTATATGTATATATATATATATATATATATATATTGTATATATATGTATATATATATATTGTATATATATATATATATATTGTATATATATGTATATATATATATATTGTATATATATATATATATATATATATATACTGTATATATATATATATATATATATATATATATACTGTATATATATATATATATGTGAGTGTGTGTATATATGTGTGTGTTTGTGAAGACGCATGGCTCAGTGGTTAGAGCATCGGGCTCACAGTCATGTGGTAGTGAGTTCGATTCCCGGATAGGGCTGTGCGTTGTGTTCTTGAGCAAGACACTTAATTTCACGTTGCTTCAGTTCACTCAGCTGTAGAAATGAGTTGCGATGTCACAGGTGCCAAGCTGTATCAGCCTTTGCCTTTCCTTGGATAACATCGGTGTCGTGGAGAGTGGAGGCTGGTAGGCATGGGCGACTGCTGGTTGTCCATAAAATAACCTTGCCTAGAATTGTGCCTTGGAGGATAATTTTCTAGGTGCAATCCCATGGTCATTGATGTCTGAAGGGGGGGGGGGGTCTTTAACCTTTATATATATATATATATATATATATATATATATATATATATATATATATATATACTAGCAAACGACACCCCATCCATTGGACGGTTTGTATAGGTGAAGAGAGTTAACTTGGACTGTGTTAAGTTGTGGAGATGTTTGGTGAGTGTATGAGGTTGTTACTTTTGGTTAAGGCATCAAAGATTCCCGAGACGCTAAAACTGTTAACGGTTTCTTTTAAGTAAGGAAATTTGGTTGGTAGTGAATTGTAACACAGTGAACCTTTTCAAAATTGTCATGAGGCCAATAAAATGAAGGAAAGCTGTTCAGCCCACAATATATACAACTTCCAGTGGAATCGAACATCATAATTAATCTTAAACTTGTTGTACTTAAACACTTTCTCATTAGGATAAGCACAATGTACAACATAAATTTGCTGATACACACACACGCACACACGATACACACACACACGTCCATTTCATATAGACGTACATACATCTGTTACTTTCTTTCTCTGTTCTTTTCGCTTATCTTCAATCAACTACCGTAAAAATTTTATACTATTACGTCACATTCTCCAAAGAATAAATGAACTTAATCCTGCATACGATGCTCTACAATATCCATTACTTTTCCCTTTTGGCGACGATGGATACCGCATTGACTTACCAAAGTGTAATCCAACAACTTTAATGAATCTTCAACCATTGAAAGCTATTTCCTAAATGGAATTTTATACATCTAGAAACGCGCGCGCGAGAGAGTTAGAAAAGTGCGCGCGTGCGATTGTGAGAGAGAGAAACAGAATAAAAAAGAGAGAGTGAATGAGTGAAAGAAGTATGTACGTCTATATGAAATGGACGTGTGTGTGTTTGTGTTTGTGTGTTTGTACGCGCGCGTGTGTATGTGACAGAGAAAGAAGGTGAGAAAGAGAGATAGTGAGTGAGTGAAGGTACACACACACATTTAGAAAATGTGACGTAATAGTATAAGATAAACGAAAAGAACAGAGAAAGAAAGTAATAGATGTATGTACGTCTATATGAAATGGACGTGTGTGTGTGTATTTGTGTGCGTGCTTATGTGCTGGTTGTCTTAGCAACTGATTGATTTTAATGGCGGAACAAACAGATTACAAAAATAGCGATTCTCACCTTGAAATTAACTATTTTGAAAATGTTTTTAGATTACGGAACGCCCAGCTCTGTCATGTATCCATGTTTAAAATTTCAGTGCGATCAGGTGAACAATATTACAGTTATAAGTTCATAAACAGACAGACAGAACGGATTTTATATATATATATATATATAGAGAGAGAGAGAGAGAGAGAGAGAGAGAGAGAGAGAGGGAGAGGGAGAGAGAGGGAGGGAGGGAGGGAGGGAGAATAGGAGTTTTTGTCAACTGACATTATATTGCCGGTATATACTATGAATGCTCAGTTTGGTTTACCCCTAAAACTCCAGCTTGGACTGCAATTGAAAAATGTACTGTTAAGACTGCCAATCGAAGGTGGCCAGAAGTGGTTTCTCTTTGAGCGGGTGGATGTTAATTGCAAGAGAAAATGTAAAAGCAAAAAATTTGACATCACTCGAAAACATTTAATTTAGGTAGAGAATATAAAAAAAGTTTTTACACCTGTTTCTAGGATAGCCAAACATGTGGATCATAATATTGAATAAAGATTCCATAAGCTAGGTAAACCGTCATCGGTGAGGGAGAAGTCAGAAAAAAATATAAACGAAGGATTACCCCCCAATCAAGGATATTAGTACTCTCTAGTTTGTCAAAGGAAGAATCAGAGTGGAATAGATATGAATTATACAGATTCATGATTGGATAAGAAATAAAGCTGGAGGTAAAGTCCATTAGCAGTTTCAAATGAGAATGTTTGATGGGTCTACGTAACGCATATCAATTTCGCTCTGATCTTTCCTTCACTTTTGACAAAGTGGAGAGAATTGATATCCCTGATTGGTGATATTCTTTCATTTTTATATTTTTCTGACTTCTTCGCCTCCGATGACGGAAAACCTAGCTTATGGGATCTTTACTCTTTATCATGATCCACATGCTTGGTTATTCTAGAAACAGATGTAAGTGACTCTATCTGTTTGTATTCTCTGTCTAAATTAAATGTTTTCGAATGATGCCAGATGTTTCGCTTTTTCATTTTTTTATTTTCATCTATCTATCTATCTACATGCATATATATGTACACACATACGCACGCGCACGCACGCACGACGCGCGCGCGCACGCACACGCACGCACGACGCGCGCGCGCACGCACACACAAAGTCAAAGACCCAGAGTGTGCATGTTGGGCGGGTGCCCGGAGGATTGTAGCTTCTGCCACTGGCGATGTCTTGTATTCCGACTGTTTAGATATGGCAAACCGAAACAAGTACAAATAATTAAGCGTGAATTTTCACAATAATTCTTTCGGCTGATAAACGGTTGATAGACATTATAGATTCTGAGAGAACACATTCCTGTATCCAATTTCGAAGCTTTACCATTAGCTCGAAATCTAGACAAAGGCATCCAGACTGATAAATAGATAAACAACAAAACACACGAACCAGTGAGTTGCAGACGTTCGAAGGTGAAAAAAAAAAAGAGAAAAAAAACAATGAAGAATCGGAAGCTTTAAGTCAGCACGTGCGATGTTTGTTTAGGGTAAGGTTAAATTGATTGTTATTTTTAGAAACTTTGGCATTCGCAGAAAATAGCATGCTTCACTTTTTTAATTTTTTTTATCTGAGCTGTAGATGATACACGCACGCATGCACACGCGCATGCACGCACACACATATGTGTGTGTGTGTGTATGTATGTGTGTGTGTGTATATGTGTGTGTGTATCTATAGTGGGCACTAAGTGTGTACGTGTGTTTCTTTTGACATGGATATGGTGAGATCTTGTGACTAAACAGTGTATTGAAAAACGTGTTTCTGAGATAAGATACAGGTAAATGTCGCTTACATCGATACAGAAGGTGATTTTGGTGCCAAAGACGACTAAAAAATACTTTAACCCCAAACATTTAGTTTTCTGTTATAATCCCCGTAGAACAACACAGCAAATCTCCTATTTATACATTGATAGAAATGGGGTGTGTGTATGAAGTGGGAGTAGGTAGGGTGATGGTATCCTACTTTTCAACTCCCGAAACTGGCTAATAGTTTATGTCTTTTCTCACCTTCCCAACACCAGCCTTCAAGGCAGGGGTCTCCAAAGTGGTCGATATCGACCCCTGGGGGGTCGATGGGACCATTCAAGGGATCGATAAATGCACATCTACTTAATCATTATTATTATTTATCTATTTTCTTGTACAGCCTGGTGGTCAAGGATTCCATGAAGAGCTTTCTACACGAGAACAAATTAGTTGCAGGTTTTTCACTATGACTTCTGCATATCCCAGTGCAAATGGAATTAATCACCGCGACATTGCCATCGCCACCGCAACAACAGCAGATAGTATTCACTGGCTCAAGACATACGGATTGTTAAATACTAAAAAAATATGTCCCTCTTGTGGAGCTAGCATGAGGGAAGTAGCCAAAAACAATTTGTCAGATGGCATGATATGGTCATGTGGAAGGCCTTGTAGAAAAATGATTTCCATTAGAAAGGGAACATTTCTAGATAATAGCAAATTGAAATGCGAGCAAATTATAGATATATTATATTATTGGGCAAAGGGAGATTTAGCTAAGAATTTAGGCCAGGAATGTCGTATAGCAAATGTAGCTGTAACAGATTGGAGGAATTACTGCCGTGATGTATGTGCAGAGTATTATATTGCGCAAAATATTAAGTTAGGCGGACCAAACCGAATAGTGGAGATAGATGAAAGTGCGTTTGTTAGAAGAAAATATAATGTTGGCCATCGTGTTAAAACGCAGTGGGTGTTTGGTGCTTTAGAAAGCGATACGAGAAGATGTTTTTTGGTGACGGTGGAAGATCGGTCATCAGATACCCTTTTAGAAATTATACAAGATCGGATATTACCAGGAACAACAATAATTTCTGACCTCTGGCGTTCATATAATACACTAAACACGCTAGGATATAGACATTTAACCGTGAACCATTCAATAAATTTTGTTGATCCGGTTACATTTGCCACAACAAATCACATCGAAAGCCTATGGAAACACGCCAAGAACAGGAACAAAAGAGAAAATGGGACAACCCGGAATTCACCGCAAACACATCTAATAGAATTCATGTGACGTTATGAATTCAAGGACGAGATCTTCCAGAAGTTATTGGAACAAATTCGACACCTATATCCATGCGTTTGAAACATTACAGAGTATAAGTATCTACAACTTCAAACTTCATTTGTTTTCTATTTTGATAAATTCTCTCTGTTGAAAATTATATTTTTATATTTTAAATAATTTGCAATTTCAGGAAATATGTTTTTATATTAAATCTGTGTTTTCTAATAAGGTGGACGAGTGATTGATAGATAGATAGATAGATAGTAGATAGATATCAGTAAGTAAGTAAGCCAAAGTATCAACTCAAACCAGCAGGCAGACAGACAGACGGACACACAGATAGCTCAGCAGGCAAGCAGGCAGACAGGCCAGCAGCAGGCATGCAGGCAGACAGGCCAGCAACAGGCATGCAGGCAGACAGACAGATACTTCACTAGCAGTGAGCACTTTCACTTCTGACAGCTAATAGCATGATAGTGCCCAAAATAGATAAGTATACGAAGTTTGAAAGTCTTTCGGTACCAAAAACACTACGTAAAACGTTAATGAAAAATGTGGCCCCCGTTTTAAAAAAGATCCGAGGTATTTGTTCCGAATTTCTTTGCTCCAGGTCCAGATCCATCAAGGTTAACTTGGTCTTTCTTTCTTTCTTTCTTTCGAGGTCTATAAATAAAATATTGAGTCTTCCTCTTCCTCTCACTCTCTTGTCTCCGGTTAGGTGTGACGTGGGATGGGCTCTGCTATGTCTAAAAATGTCCAAAACACACCACCTATCACCACGGCGTTCCTACGACTCCATCAAAAGTAAAGGACCCTGAGAAGGAAGGATAACTGTCTATCATCCAATATCATAGCTAATAATTACCAAAAATCTGTAACACTGCCAAGAACCTCGCTATAGACGTCAGAGACGTTTATATTGAGGCTCTTGGCAATGTCTTTGGTTCCGAGGTTTATGAAATTATAAATCTTAGAGACTATTTAACTACACCAACCTCCTACAACACACTGTTATCTATTATCTTTACCAATACGTTCTACAGGAATGAGAACACTGTGAGAAGTGTACTTTTAGTGAAGGTTGTAGATTTATTTCTAAATTGTTTGTAACGGAAGATACTTTCGAATAAGAAAGAAGAAATTCAGAGTTGTAGGAAACCGAGATGAAAAAAACACAACTTTTTGTTGCTAAACAAAATGAAACCGCAGCTGTCTGATTAGGCTAAAGATTTGCAGATAACCATTACTATCCATGTCTCCGACTGTGAATAAATGAATTTGAAGGACAACACAATGAAGGCAATAATTCGATTTTTTAAAAATCAGACTTTAGACATTATTCAGCAGTGAATATGAAGCTTCGTGGCCACATTCGCATTAAAAAACGGAACTCCGGTTTAATCTCCGTCGTCTTTTCTTATAATGAGCCAGTGGAAAGGAGATATGTCTGCGTTTGTATGACCTGCTAGAAATAGCAGTCAAATCTCTTTCACTTCATACACACACTGCCTTCTTGGGAAAGGACTGGAAGTGGCACACTGGATAACGTTGGGATCTTTGGGGTTTGACGGGCAACATTTTTTTTGTAGTGTTTTTGGTACCGAAACACTTTCAAACTTCGAATATTTGTATATTTTGTGGTATAGAACAGATAAAAAATTTTGTATTCGAAGTTATTTTATGTAAAAAAATTGTCGTATTTCGGTAATTTCAACCAATCACTGACGTCTATTGAGGTGAAAACAATTAATGCCGTAACGGTGTCATGGGATCTTTTCCCTTGAATAAAATTAGTCCCGTTGTTTGTCAACAACAACTACCCGTGTTACTATATTATTTATGACATCGTTCGTGCGTTTGTACTGGTTTTAGCTTTAGGGTTTTAGGGTGAGGGTTCGGGTTTTAGAGTTAGGGTTAGTTTTAGGATTACGGTTAGGGTTATGATTATTTTTGCCATAGCCTTAACCCTATAACTCATAACCCCAACCCTAAAACCTTACTAGGGAATAATGATATAATTAAACAGGGAATAACACACTTGACACCGAACAGCAGTAACTGTATTCAGCTGAATAGACGTCAGTGATTGGTTGAAATTACAGAAATACGACAACTTTAACATGAAATAACTTGCGATGTACAATTTTTTGTTAAGAAGGTTAAGAGAAGAAGTTGTTTTATATGACACATTCTACCAGTGTCCCAAGTTTGAAAGTGTTTCGTTAAGAAAACAAATGTTGCCCGTCAAACCCCAAAGATCCTAACGTTGTCTTTATACATAATGCCTGAAATAAAGAAAAAATAAAAAGGCAAGATGGTCACAGATAGAATGAACTGCTGCAGGAATGAGTGAAGAATGAATTGTTTACGATCGGAAGTTGGCAGTCGAGGGTTTGTAGGTGGTGTGCTGAGTCAGGCCTATAGAACTCTGGGCATTACAGGAATGAGCCCTCAAGGACAACGTAGAGGCTGCTGAGAAAGCATATTAAATGGCACTTAATGTAAAAATGGACAGCAGTAGGGGTCAGTAGAATGTCCTTGAAGGTTGATCAACTTTAATCAGGTCACCTGGATGAGAGTATAATGTCGTAAGGTCAGAAACATCTAATGACCTTAAGATACAAACAACATTAACAGTGTGTTCTAGTGTTGCATCTGTAGAGTGTATGGTCAAGACAACATAATTTTGCAGTTGAAACTGAGTAGACTTCCATATTTTTAAAAGAACCTGGAGCAGGTGATAATAATTCTTGAGAAAATAATTTGCAGAAACAGAAGTTTATTTAAATATTCGTGGAAGATGTTCTACATTTGCAAAATATATTTTGGTCATGCAGGAAAAATGATATTTTAATTAGTTTTATTGGTAACCCAAACCAGTTTTTCTAACAAAAGAACTGAAGAATAAATAACTCAAATGGTAGACGATGAAAAAGAAATGTAGAGAAGAGAATAGAAGGCATCTGTAAGGAATTAGGAATGCTGATATACCAATTTCTCCAACTCGGTTCAATTGACAAAAAAAGAAGTCAAGCACAAAAAGAAAGGAATTGCGAATAAGCCTGAATGCTGATAGATACTGAAGTGGTTAATTCCTTTCTACTAATTTTGTAATCTAATTAGTTTATTTTCATGGTAAGATACAAGGCACAAATGCCAACCATTTTTGGTGGTAATAAGCTGCAAATTCGAAGTAGAACTTCTAATATTCATATAAATGTTCACTCTTAATAGAGATACAGTGGAGGGGGAGATAACTCATAGCTTTCCCTGGTCTTACAGACAGATGAAATATATGCAGTTTATTATGTTCAATTTAATCTGTAGATGTACAAAGAACTCTAGAGCAGGGTTCTCAAATTCGGTTGCTTTTCAGTGCTGCAAACGAGTGCCAATCTGATGCTGGCCTGTAGCTTACTGGGTTGTTGCATGAATTGTTAAAAATAAAAATGAATATAAAAAAATCTTGCAAACCAAATCCAAAAACGAAATAAAAAAGGAGAGTTCGCTGGAA